>NW_016158101.1:158657-163902 GCF_001687245.7 Rhagoletis zephyria | reverse complement strand
ATGAGCGGACAAAAGTCCGCGAGCTTTTTTAAAAAATAAAGTTTATTAAGTAAGACTTTAACTTATATGAGCAAATTTGACATCGATATAACTCTTGCCAACTTTGTGCCTTTCGCAAGAAATTAAGTGCGTTTAGGGAATTAAAAGGCGAAAATTGTTTAGTCTAGCGCTTGTTTTGTTCTTTGGTGCCCTTTTCAAGGCAATTTTATAATAAAAACGTGATTCTATGGTGACATTGTATTTGACTTACACATATGTTAGTGTTTGGCCGAGCTTCTCCTCTGGATAATATGCTCCAAGATAATCTAAACGCAATATTTTCACACAGTCTCTATCACGGAATCCATAGAATATTCTGCTAATTAGCTGGGTGTGCGCATTTGTACAACAGTAAGCAATTGCATGAAAATAAAGCCTCTAGAAAAACCAAGTTTTGGAAATTGTTTTACGAATAAAAAAACATTTTGCAAATTAAATTTATTAAATTGATTAACTGCGCATAGTTGGAAATATTTACAAGTTTCATTGTGTGATTACTTAAAATATTTGAACATACAGCTTTATATGCGAAAATACCATTAAACACAGCAACACAAAATTGGTGTTTTTTTGGGGGAAAATTGTGCTATTTTCAGTATTTTGGTGCTTTTTTAAATAAAAAACTTGGCGATCAGGGCTGCCAACTTGGCTCAAACCGTGCCATTTTGGCACTATTTTACTTGAAATGGCACTGAATTTTTCCATTTTGCACAAAGTGCCAAAATGGCACTTTTGAAAAAAGCCAAATTTAAATACATTTTTGTGAAATCCTTTGCGTGTACTTCCTTTTCTCAACTAAAATTTTCTAATCTCTATAGTGTATACAACTGGTTTATCTTACTTTGACATTGGGCTTTAGTTTTAATTTGTCTAATTTTAATGCTAATGGGAAGAACTAAAGAGAATGACACCTTTTTTGGCACTTTTAATTTTCTATTTGGCACGTTTTAGCCCTTTTATCCTCAATATGGCACTTCATAGCTATGTATGTTTGGCAGCCCTGTTGGCAAATTCGATCACTAGCTGACCTTCACCGAGCGCTCTTTGCTGGGTTCGGACTACAAAAATGGAAGTAAATATCAAGTATTCGTAGTAGATGTGCATTTCTTATCTTTCTAAAAAAGAATTTATTTTTCCTCGTATCCTTGTACAAATAAGAAGCTAAAGCGGCCTTATAAGGGTCGATATCTGAAGACTGGAAAATCAACCAGCTAGTGGTTGAGATGTCATTTACACGGGTCGATTTTGGTTGAACGACAAAAATCTACTAGAAAATCGACCCGTTTAAAGGCGCCTTAATTCAGCGAGCAATTATCATTAAAGTTAAAATGCCTTGGTTAAAATTAATAAAAAGTTATTTCATTCTTTCTTTACCGGGACAATTGTTACATCGGTGGGAAACGACGCAATTACAGAACTTTAGACAGAGCAATATTTTTCGATCGGGTTCAAATCGGGCGATTGTGAGGGCTCACCAATGTAACAATCGTGTCGATAAAAATGTAAAATATAACTTTTAGTTTGCTATTAAAAACCCCACCTCCTTTCTATGTGAAGAGTAAATTTGTTGATGCAACAAAACGGAGCAGATTTTCAGTTGAGCGAAGTAGAGGACTAGGTTTCAAAATTTTTCGACAAAACGGAACAAATCTATTCCTATCGGAGCGAAGTCCGAACGATGGCTTATTGTGTATATGAGGAAAATTTATGCTCTTTGTTTGGTACACAAAGTCAGTATTACCGCAGCCCACGATTGAGAGAAATAGAGATTGCGCCAATGGCGGTACCGCTAATCCGCTCTTTGTGATTTTGACAGAATCAGCTGTGNATTTTTCGACAAAACGGAACAAATCTATTCCTATCGGAGCGAAGTCCGAACGATGGCTTATTGTGTATATGAGGAAAATTTATGCTCTTTGTTTGGTACACAAAGTCAGTATTACCGCAGCCCACGATTGAGAGAAATAGAGATTGCGCCAATGGCGGTACCGCTAATCCGCTCTTTGTGATTTTGACAGAATCAGCTGTGTGCGTGACGTCATCTTGGTGCAATTGTTGATTGTGAGCATATGAAAAAACCAAATAACAATTTTAATATTTGTGCGTTGATATTTCTGCGTGGTTTTAAACAATTATTGAGACATTACAAAGCAAATGAAGTGTGCCGTGGCAAAGTGTAATAGTGAAAACAAAAGGAAAGCGTGCGATATAAGTTTTTTGTCGTTTCCTACGGACGCAAATCTGGCGAAAAAGTGGAAGCCGTTCTGCCGGCGAGGAGATGCATTAAACACCAAATCGAGCTATGTGTGCATGAAGCACTTTACTATTGAAGATATTGAAAATAATACACAGTTCCAAATAGGTAACATATTAGGGCTATTCGCGATCCGGTGCAAATGGTCTAGCATCATTGCATTGCAAATTTGTATTGCATTCATAAACAAAACTAAAGCTGATGCACAAATATTGTTTTGCAAAAGCTTTACCATAACAGTTTAATAAAGGTCGCTCACAATCAGGGTTGCCACTTTGGTAAATTGTTACCAAAATTGGTAGAAAAAATTTGGGTTGGTAAAAAGGTAAATTTTTTCTCATTTTGGTAGATATTTGTTGAACTCCTCGTTACCGATTTATTTTTCGTAGTTATCTTTATATTATAAATTTCTTTGCATACTTTTGATATACTTACATACGTATAAATGTATATCGATATAAGGCGAACATATCGTGCTCCATTCAAAACTCATTTTACTGGAATCCCGGGGAGCTTTTGATTGCCTAAATATTTTAAATGATTATTTAAATACAAATAAAAACAAATTTACAGGTATGTAATGACGCACTATACTTGTTCGCAAAAAAAATTTAATCAACGTAATTTTTTATCAATAGAAATTGTTAAATAAAAAACACAAAAGACTGGTGGCAAAAAATTAAAAAAAAAAAATCAACGGGAACCACAGTGTGAGCTATACTCAAGTATTATTTGCTTTAAAACTCGGTATCTTAAATTGTTCTAAAAATTCAGAGTGAAAAATTCGAAATTTGGACGAACATTTTTTGAATTTTTCTAAATGTTGTATATAGTTTGAATACTTAATTTTTATGAATTTAGTTAAAACAACAAAAAAATTTTACTTGAAAAACATTGCGAATAATAAAAAAATCACCAGGTGCTTTTTTGAGTCACTGTATTTGTCAGCCTTGAAATCCAACGGAGAATCACTCTTGCCAAAAAGTGCTACGTTGGGCTGAGTAGGCAATTGAGAAGTAAAGTACTCTCTCGTCGTACAAAGTTCACACTCTATAAGTACTCATCATGCCTGTGCTGGTGTATGGCGCGGAGGCATGGACAATGAAAGCATCTGATGAGGCGGCTCTTGGAGTTTTCGAGAGAAAGATTCTGCGAAAGATTTACGGACCTTTTGGTGATGACGAATATCGCAGACGATTTAACGATGAGCTGTATGAGCTTTACAACGATATAGACATAGTGCAGCGGATTAAAATTCAGCGGCTCCGCTGGCTTGGCTATGTCGTTGGAATGGACAGAAACGCTCCTGCTCTGAAAATTTTCAACGCGGGCCGCGATGCTGATAACAGAGGAAGAGGAAGGCCTCCTCTGCGTTGGAAAGACCAGGTGGAGAAGGACTTGGCTTCACTTGGCATTTCCAATTGGCGTCAGTTAGCACAGAAGAGAAATGACTGGCGTGCTGTTTTGGACTCGGCCAAAATCGCTTAGGCGGTTACAGCGCCAATAAAGAAGAAGTATTTGTCTATAATAACTCGAGTTGAAGTTTTTCAAATTATGAAGTTTCGTTGTTGCCTTTAGTTTCATCACTTCCGCTTTGAAAGAAACTGCGAATATGCTAATAATATGACTCAAATACCGTATAATTAGCTTAATAAAAATTTCCTTAAAAACAACTTTAATTCTTATTGAAATAACTAAAAAAATAACAAAACTTTAGTTTTAATTGAAAAAAAGAAAAAAATAAAGCTATAGTTTTTATTAAAATAACTATACAAAAATTTATTGGTAGATATTTTTTAGATTTGGTATATTTTTTCTCAAGTGGATGGTAAATATTTTTTTTCGTCAGTGGCAACCCTGCTCACAATCCATGGCATATTTCTGCAATTGCATAAATTTGTCAGCTCTTATGCACCGAATCGCGAATAGCCCTCTTGTGTATTTTCATACTGATTGCATTGCATGGTACAAAAGTCATCAAATAAAAGCTGTGGAGTCAACAACTGTGGAGTTTATGGTGGTTGGCTACCGTACACAAATATAAATATGCACTCTGCATGGCATTTTACAATGGCGAGTCAAAAAATTCACTTTGCTGCACACCATCCTTTTGGTCTACATGAAATTTTAAACACTTTTAATACATCCATTTTTTCATGTGATAAAAAACGTACTTACCTAAAGGGCTACATTTCCAAAATTATTGCTACGTGTTCCTAATTAATCAATCTTTGCATATTTATTGATTCCTGCAAAATTGGGCCATGTAATATTAAAATTAACAGATTTTTCTGCATTGTTTGCATATTTTTATATGCGTTTTGGCATTTCTCTCTTGCAATTGCACCAAGATGACGTCACGCAAAAATTACGATCAAAAATCCTCTCTCGTTGGCGCAATCTTGTATTCTATCATTCTTGACCGCAGCCGTACTGCGATGAACATGATGTCGGTGGGATATAAATAATTTTTTCGCAACTTTTCATACCCTTCCTCCCGTAAACTGTTTTTCCCTTTCTCCAGCCCGCGCTCGCACTTTCGCTACTGCGCGGGCAAAAAAGTGCCCATGTCTGGTTTAAAGTACAAAACCGCGTATCTTCGTTCTGCTAAACCGCGTAACTGAAATTTTTTCCAAAAATTGGATTTGCTCACCGAAGCTCTTGGCTCAAGCCTTAACCAGAGAACAATTTTGAAATATGAGTGTTTTTACTCTCAACAAAATGATTTATGCAACCTCACATACGCAGTTTTGCGTTATCTTTATACACGGTTTTGTACTTTAAACGAAGATATATATATATATAAATATACTTACTGATTTAAAAGAAAACCTCATATATGTACATATGTATGTATATTAGACTGGGTCGAAAAAAAAAGTTGCTAATGTCCGCCCCTAAATTTAAAGATTATGTTGAGAGGGTTCTGGAAAAATTTTTTTTTTTTTTTTT
>NW_016158101.1:125643-158171 GCF_001687245.7 Rhagoletis zephyria | reverse complement strand
TTTTTTTTCTTGAACGTGTAAAGCAGTTCCTTCCATATCAAGATATTTTCCAACATATTTTGAAAGATTTCTGCAACCTTGCGGAGTGCTGCCAGTTCTTCTTTTTATCACATCCCATGTAGCGAACAAATGTGGCACGTTCCAGAAACCGGATTTGCCGCTTTTGACAATTCTCAAGTAAAGGTAAACAACGCTTTAGAAGCTTTTGATGTACTGAAATTTGATAACACTTTCACAAAAATCGCCGTTTTTTTTAACATTTTCGCTATTAATTCTTTTTATAAATCGTATATTTTGCAATTTAACATAATAAAACCACGTTTCCAGTCGAAAAATTGAAATTTGAGAAAATTTAATATTTTACAGTTTATTTTATAATCACTTTCTGCCTGTTGTTAGTGTCTAGTGTTGGACAATTTTTGCTCTTAAAATTAAGAAAATTATGTAGAGCAAAAATAAAACTACTCAAAAATACGAATATGTGGTAGATTTCAGACCTTGTGTGGTAGATGCTCAAAAAAGTGGCAGATCTACCACAATGTGGTAGAAGTCCGATCACTGATCAAATTTACTGTTGATAGAGAGAGAGAGAAGCAAGGGCAACGTCACCGCCATGAGGTGGTGAGTTTTCGTTAACACGCGAATCCCATAAGGTAGATCGTGTCTACGTCGACCTACGTATACGCTATGTCGTTGACTGTTTGAGATTTTATCCAGCAGAAAAATTTCTGAGAATTTAGAAGCATTCGCTCTCAAAGAGACCAAATATCCACAGAAGTAGGAGAGCGCAAAATTTGCAAAAACTTGCAACATTTGAAACAGCTGATCACTTCCACCGTTGCCACTGGTGGTTCATTTGGCTATTTATTTTCTGCTTGGTAAATTTTCCCCCGATTTGGCATTTTATACAATTGAATAGTTTTGAATAAGAAAAACCTTTTTAAAATATAAATTAATTATATCGGAATAAATAAGTTATTTTTCTCACAATTATTTGTGATATCACATGGTGACGCATTCAAAAATAAGAGAATCTCCTCCAAACACCCATCATTGATCCAAAAAATAGATATAGCTACAAATGTAGCTTTAAAATTATCAGCCCAATTCTGAATATTCCCGAGGATTTAATTTGTCGCGGATTTTACTTTTCTTGAGAATAAAATTGTCATTTCAACAGTCAACCAACCAAAATCGACAACTTCAGAAAAAAACATTTCAGCATGCTGCATTTTAATCTATTTTGGTATATTTAAAGGAAATTATGTTACAAACGAAAATGTCATACGGCAACCATAGTCAGCACAAACTAAAGTAAGCAAACTGGAGATTAATAGTAAATTAACTCAAAATAAGTTCCACAAACCTTATGCTTAATAACTTTACTCTCTTTTTCGTTGCAAACTAGCTTTAATTATAATATTAGCAATAAATAATTCAAATTTAAATTCAATAAACAATTCAAATTTAAAATTTATTTATTTACAAACATGTGTTTGCGATCAGCTGATTTTCTTACTTGCAAGTTTTCGCTGGTAAAAATTTTTCCAGCAGAAATTTGCAGCTCTCTATCACATTTTGCTCTCTCAATTTCAATGGCTTTATTTCTCATATGTAAAATTTTTTCTTATGGCTCTATTTCACTTTCCCCATGGAAATAAAGCCATATGGCCTTATTTCTCCATGTGAAGTGAAATAAAGCCATATAGCTTTACGATTGTTAAAGCGCAGTTACCCACGGACGCAAAAACGGAGAACGTGTCAGCTGATACGATCAGGGTTCGGATTTGCCCCATTTTAGCCCCTCTCTCGCTTGTTAGTTTGCTCTGAGCTTGCGCAACTCACGAGCAACAAGCGAGGCTGTTTGCAAACGAGCACTCGTTAAGTACGAGCGCACGCGCTGAGCAGTCAGCGAGCGAGTAAGCAAACGAGGGCAGCGCAAGAGTAGAGCGGCAAGCAAACGAGGGCCTCATTAGCTCTGCCCTCGCGAGGGCGTCGTTGCGAGCGAGGCACTCATTTGCAGCAGCAGACGAGTGAGGCGAGTAAACGAGCGAGGCAAATGAGGCAAGCAGATTAGACAGGCAAACGGGTTGTTTGGTCAGAAAAAATGTATGTGATAAAAATGGCATTAACTAAGAATTTCGAGTAAAGGATTGTATGCACACATGCAGATATGTATATACATACATATATACACATATGTATGTATTTATTTATGTATACCCAGTAAGAACCCTATCGTTAATGCGTTATATACGCCTAGTATTACAAACAGTTTGTGTGAGAAATTCAAAAACTTTCCATCATTTTACATAGGGCCCCTGGCGAAATCTAACGCATAATCTTTTCACGTGTGAGCAGTTTCCTCTTTGTTTTACATGGAATTCGGTATGTAGTTGTCGCTTTTCAATCAAACATTATTATGCGATCAATAACGTGTTGTATAACGCAAAGAACGGCATATGAATATCGCTAATATGCAAATGTGTTGGTTTTTATTAACAATTTTGTAAGTGTATTGGAGAATGCGTTATTCGTTCTTGCTGGGTATATTCTCATGCACAGAATAATAGATGCGTGTTATTTTGACCAGTTTTATCTACTAGGTTTTTCAAACACTTTTTCGCTGTAGCGATTTTGCTTTTTTGGGAGCTTTTATTACTTTTTTTCAATATGTAAGGGGCAATGCTTCCGATAAATAATTTGTATTTTTATTCTTACATACAAGTAATTCAGCTAAGTAACTATGTTATATATGTATAAAGGAGAATATAATATTTATAAAAATCACTAATTTGTCTTTCATTTAATAAATGAGTAGGACATTCGCATTTTCAAATGAATATTCCTGGTTTAGTCCCCATACATATGTATGTATATAGAAAATACAAACTACTATTTGGGGTGTAAAACAGTATTTGATAATTAAGGCTGGTCCACATAGAACTTTCGCGCTGACTTTGTAGTTGGCACTGGTTTGACAGAACGCACGTTAAAAGTATGCATGCTACAATGAAGCTTGGCGGAGACTACTTTGGCCACTAAATTAACATATTAATGAGAGATAAATTAATATTTCATATCAATAATTGCATGAAAAATTAGTTGCGTTCCCTAACTCGCAAGAAGTTGCAAGAATTCACAGGAATTTAGCAGAAAGCGTTCCCGTACTCAGTTCTCTGGCACCTTTTTCCTTTTGACAGTTTTACAGGTTTTAACCCCGAAAAGTTGGGGAACGCAACTATTATATTTCTTGCCCTCATTTGATTGAAAGGAAAAAATATTTCATATAATTTTATTTATTTGCAACAGCTGGTGACCGACGCAGCGATCTTTGTGTTGGCCTTAGCGTTGCCAAATTTTGGCTATGTGGCTGCTTTAAAGTTCAACGCCAACGCTACGCCAAAGTTGGTTGTGAACCGGCCTCTATTCTTTGTTTACGCAAATTTTCCCATGTCTACATATCCATACATACATACATATGTACATATGTCCTTGAACAACAGGCCACAAATACATATTTTCACCAAGAATATACAGCATAACTGCTACAAGTAGCAAACTACTTTGGGGTGTTAACAAGTGCTTACGTGTTTTTTGTTTCTGCGGCACAAACGATTATAATATCTTCGTTGCTTATACGATGTTTCCACGCTTCGTAATTCTCTAAGACTGTGTTCAAACAGGCCAATTAGCTGAGGCAATTAAGCATTAAATTGCGGAATTGAGTTTTGTGTTCAACCATATGTCAGCTTGCATTCGGTACAAACACACAATTTTAGGTACATTTGGAACGTAGCCAAACAACTTCTCAGGAAATCAGTTCTTATTTTTATTGACATTTCAATGCATTTTCTGTTGCGGGCAACTGGTCCAATACCTCCCCTTCTTTGTGAAGGGGCATACAAATGAAAAAAAGAAGGTGGTCAAAGTAATGCAACTCTAGTTGACTTCGCCAGATAGACGGAAAATATTTATTTTTAAACGTCAGATCGGAGAACTGGGAGGAAATTAATTCACCTTTTCTACAACATAGTTTTGTCTAGCGCTGCTCGAAGAGATTCTTTTCATAGCCAAAATTTGTTTAATGTGAGTACAAAAGTTGATGTGGTATCTATGGGAATTTTTATCCTCCTATCTTCTTTATATAGAAATACATATTTACTTTTTGATACATCTATCCACTTTTAGATAAAGCTTTCCGTAAATTAGGTACAATTTTATAATTAAATTTTCCATCCCTGATGGAATATCAGCTGTAAAAGAGGGACAGAAACAAACAGCTGATTGCTCTTTGTTCAATAAACATACCTCCAAGTCAAAACTAAACATACCTAGGGTTGCATAGAGAATCTGACACAATTGAATTGATAAATTGAATTTTTGTATGATAAATTGGGTAACAATTAAGGCTTAAATTGGTGAAAAGTTTCTTAATTGCCAATTAGGCCCCTGTTTGAACATAGTCCAAGTCATTCGCTAAGTAATTCGTGAGTTACCCTGTTTCCACGTCACAACACATTAGTAATTCGTTTGGCAGCTCTAGTTCTTGTTCTTGGTCTTCGCTATTTATTATTATTTTTGTGTACTGCAAATATCGAAGATGGAGCTAAAATTTAAGTTATCATCAACAATTTAAATTTATATAGAGAATATTTTATTGATACTATTCTATAACTAGAAAAAATGCCAGCGAATGGGACCAGGCCGGTGAAAACTTCGATATATTTCCGATAAATATTAGAGAAGGCACCGATTCGTTCGTCATGCGTATGGTAATTGTAGTAAATCTAGCAGAGTTTAAATAAAAATACGCAGTAGACGTCTGTTCAATTTGAATAGCTTTAATCCATTTGCCAAAGAAAATACAAGAGTGTAAAAACATATTTTTTTTTAGAGATTGTACAAGTGTGAATGCCAAAAATATAAAGGTTGGTTCACAACATGAATGTAAATGATTATAATGGTTGGTTCACAACATCCCCACTAAATTATTACATGAAAAATAAAGATAAAAATTTAATTATGTGAAAGTCCAAAATTCTTTGTGCAGAAGGCATGTTTACCGTTATTAACCGGTTTTGTCAAATTATCAGAAACCATTTGAATTGTGTTGGTATATTCCAGCTTTACATTTCCGTTGTTGATGCACTCTCGAACAAAGTGATGACGAATATCAATGTGTTTCGTTCGGGGACTATAAATTTCATTTTGACCCATGTTGATTGCACTTTGATTGTAGCTGTAAAGTTTGATCGGTTTTACTTCATCGGTTGTTAATTCCGCCAAAAATTGTTGAATCCAAATTGCTTCTTGTGAAGCAGCAGAGAGCGCCATATATTCCGCTTCAGCACTTGATGGTGCAACTGTAGGATGTGTTTTGCTGGTCCATGAAATAGAGCCATTTTGGTATTTAAAAACATACGACGTGCATGACTTTCTATCATCGTTGTCTCATGTCCAATCTGCATCACAATAGCCATGTAATTCACTATTTTTACCGTTCGGTCCAAATGTCAATTTTAAATCGCTTGTCCCTTTTAATTAGCGAAAAATGCGTTTAACCGCATTCCCTTGTGGACGACCCGGTTGATTGTTGAATCCACTTTCACTACTTATTGCAAATGTAATGTCGGGTCGTGTGAATTGCGATAAATATAAAATGCTGCCCACCGCTTCTTGGTATGGTACGTTTTTCATGTCTTCCAATTCATAACTAGTAGTAGCTGACATTTCCTTTGTTAACTTCGTATTGGTATCTACCGGTATATTAATTGGATTGCATTCAACCATACGAAATTTTTCAATAATTGATTCCGTGTATTTTGTTGATCCAACGAAATGCTGCCACACATGCGATCTCTTGTGATACGCGTTCCGATACAGCTGTTAGCTTGACCCAAATCTTTCATGCTATAGTTATTTTTCAAATTCGCCTTCAATTGATTTTTCCATCCAAAAAATCAATAAATCATCGACATAAACGGCCACAAAAACCATGCTGGATGCCTCCCGACGAACATAAATGCAGGCATCGGTCCTCAAACGCTTGAAACCTGAGTTGATCAAAGTTTCGTTCAGTTTCACGTTCCACTGACGACTGGCTTGTTTCAATCCATAAATCGCTTTCTTGAGTAAACAAACGCGACCAGTGCCATCATCGAAACATTCAGGTTGACGAATGTAAATCTGTTCGTCAACATCACCTTGAAGAAACGCCGTAACAGCAACCATTTGATCGATATCTAAATTGTGTTTTGCAGCCAGAGCCATAAGTAAACGAATTGAGGAATATCTTACCACCGGAGAAAATGTCTCTTCGTAGTCAATGCCGGCTCGCTGACTACATCCTTTTGCAACCAATCTTGCCTTGTGTCGAACAATTGAACCATTTGTATCTGTTTTCAGTTTGAAAACCCATTTCGAATTGATGGTTTTTCGATCTTTGGGGAGTTCAACCAGTTCCCAAGTGCGATTTTTTATTAACGATTGATATTCTTCATTCATGGCTTGCCCCCAATTCTGCTTATCACTTGCTATCGCTTCTTCAACTGTTGATGGTTCATCCATATTTTCGCAAGCCAAATATGATACGAAATCTGGACGCTCTACTGGCTTGTGAACTCGATCCGTACGTCGCAATGCTTGTGGCCTATCATTGCCTGGTCGATTTGTAGGATTTTGATCAACATCAATGTCACCTGTTTCATCATCAGTGTGAACAAAGTCATTCAACCCTATCAATGGTATTTCCTGAGCATATTTAAAAACTTCTTTGTGATCGTCATCTTCATGGTTTGTATCATGGTCCTCAGCTTCACCATCGTCTATTACAAAATTTCTGGAATCACTAGAGCATGATCTTGATAAATTACCTGACTCCAAGAAAATTATATCTCGACTATTAATTGCCCGGTTTGAACTTGAATCATATACTCTATAAAAATTAGCTCCTTTGATTTTGCATAAAATTTTTTTCATCTTTCCTAAGGGACATTCACCATAACACGCGATCCAAAATACGAAGATGACTTAAATCTGGATTTGACCCTGTCCACAGTTCAAATGGCGTATTGTTTTTTAAAACCCGAGACACAGAACGGTTCTTTAAATAAGTTGCCGTTGATATTGCTTCGGCCCAAAATTTCTTTGGCAAACCAGCATCCTGCAACATACATCTTGCTCCTTCGGCCAATGTGCGAATTGAGCGTTCAGCAAGTCCATTTTGCTGAGGAGTATAGGGCGTTGAAGTTTGTCTTTCGATTCCACACGACTTGAACAACTTTTCGAAACGTTGATTACAAAATTCTGTACCGTTGTCAGATCTGAATTTTTTAATTGATCGACCTGTTTGCTTCTCAACATATGCCTTGAATTAAATGAACTTATTGAATGTTTCATCTTTCATCTGCTGCAATCGTCGACCAAGACTAAAGCATATCGAGCACCACCAACCGAAACATGTTCCGTCGGGCCAGCCAAATCAGCGTGTACGAATTCCAAAAGATATTTTGCTCTAGAACCATTTCTGCTAAACGGTTGCCGTTGTTGTTTGCCTTTTAAACATGTAACACACATATTTACCCCACTTTCTTCAACAAATGAAATACCGTCAACAGCGCCGGCTTTCATCCTTTTAATATCAGCAGCATTTAAGTGGCCTAAGCGTCTGTGCCACGTTTGAAAACTTTCATTCGATGCAAGTGCAATTAGACTGCAGTTTTTCATTCTCTTTAATCGATACAACCCTTCGATCTGAGCAGCCGTTGCAACTAATTCGTTGTCTTTGTTTCGAATTTCACATCTATCGGAGAAAAATTTAACGCTGTTTCCATGTTTTGTCATTTGACTAACGGAAATTAAATTTGCCGTTAATTCCGGAACACACAAAACATGTTTAGCTTCAATCGTAATCGGCCGTCCACTAGCCTCTGCTAATAATTTAACCGCACCGCACAACTCAACTGTCATCTTCACACCATTCGCTGCAGTGATTGACGGAATTGATGGTTTTCAGCGCCAAAAATCTAATTTCGGTTCATGGTTAAATGTTGCGTTGAGCCAGAGTCAATATACCAATCGTCTCGGTTGTAATTTCCAGAAAAGAATACCGCATTGCAAGTTACATGTGATTTTTTACCTGAGTTACCGCCTGAATCCAATTTTGCACTTGGTTTGTTATCAGATTTTGTCTGGAGATTTGTGACCTCTTTTATTGCAACTATAACACCGGACACCTTTCTTATTGCGTTGACACTTCTTGGCTCCATTAAGGTACATATTTTCTTCGCTGGTCGAAGACATTTCTTGCAATAATTTTGTCATGATTGCATCACTCGATATTTTAGTATCAGTATTATCCAATGCCATAACCATTGGTGTAAATTTATCGGTAAGACCGCACATCAAAAACATCGCCAACCATTCATCAACTTTGATTCCAATTGCATTTAGGCGCTAAGCCGCATTGATTATTGTCGAAACATATGACTGCATCGAATCGCAATTTTTCAATTTAGTTCCAGTCAATTTTTTCACCAAACTAATTATGTGTACGCTACCCTTGTCTTCAAACGTTGCTTGCAATTTTTCCCAAACTTCCTTAGCATTTGAAGCATCTTGCACATGCACATAATTCGTGGGCTCAAGGCTCAAAATTATTGTTGCCTTGGATTTGCTTATTTTACCCGGATCTGTTTCAGTTCCAAGAACCGCGTTCCAGTGATCAACATACTCTAAATACGTTTTCATAGCGAATTTCCACGATGCATAGTTTTCACGTCCTTTCAACTTTTCCGTGGAGGATAAAAATCCCGATATGTTGTTGCTCGACATTGCTTGTAGTCACAGTCTACCGGAGGAAAAAAAATCGTTCAAAACGAAAAAATATTATATGTTCATCTAGAACTAAGAAAACACGTATTCGTTCACTGGTGAAATTCATCGGCCAGACACAGCAAATAGCAGACACGTTATTTGACGTTCATACAGAACTCGACGCAACACACTTTGGATGATGTTATTCAAATGTTTGTCCACAATCTTTCCAATCGACGAAACCAGAAATTGCAAACTAATTAAAATCCTGTTTTTAGGACTGGGCTCATGACCTGTAGTAAATCCAGCAGAGTTTAAATAAAAAATACGCAGTAGACGTCTGTTCAATTTGAATAGCTTTAATCCATTTGCCAAAGAAAATACAAGAGTGTAAAACATATTTTTGTTAGAGACGGTACAAGTGTGAACGCCAAAAATATGAAGGTTGGTTCACAACATGAATTTAAATGATTATAATTGTTGGTTCACAACAGTGATTAGATCTCAATTACCTACAAATCAGGTAATTCGCTCTCAAAATTTTGTATGGCGAATTACGTAATTCGGAAGGTAATTAGCAAGGCGAATGACGAATGGGAGAGCGAATTACAAATGAGAGAGCGAATTACGAATTGTGGAAACGCCGTATTACTTTTCTCAAAATACATGCTTATGGACATACATACATACATATATAAATATGCATGTTATGTATGTACATATGTATGTATATAACTCTAAAAAATATTTCATTTCATAATCTATGCTTATGTATGTATAAATTTTATTTGTTGTGTTAAATGCTGCCCTAATATAATATTCACATATTTATATGCAAATGTACATATGTACATACAATTATTAACATACTTTCGTACATAATCTATTGACTTCATTCCCACATTTTTATGCACAAAAATGCATGTGTTGTATAGTACACTCGGAGCGCTCGCTCGTCGCTCACTCGTCTTACCTAGAAGAGCGAGTATGCAGACAGCTACTCGCCTCGCACTGCGAGCTAGGCAACACACAACAGCCTTGCTCGTTTAATAGGAGCAAAAAAGCAGCGCTCGCTCGTTTGCCAAGCAGGCCAAACTTCTCGTGCCTCGCCTCATTGCTGCTACGAGCAGTGTTGCCAGAACTTTTTGGAGGAACCGGGTAAATTGGCAAATAAAACCGGCTAAAAACGGCTAAAATGTTTCAACTAAATTTCACACGTTTTATTTAAATAAATCACGAGTAAAAAGACTATTTCTTGGAGAGAAGTTACAAATTCGAGCCGGAAAAATTTTGCCAGCGAGAATTTGCAATTAGGAAAAACATATGATTGTGGCGCATGGTTGGATTTTTTGTCGACGATAATTTGAATAAGCAAGTTCGTTAAATTTAAAAATTTACAAACTGGAGCGATTTTAATATGAAAAATGTAGGTTAATACTTGTTTACTTAATTAATTTAGTTAATTCCAATGATTTGAAAGGTACTCGGCAAAAAAAAAACTATTCTTAATCGGAATGCAATCTCAACCAGAGTCGATATAGTAAACCCGACAAAGAATTTGAAACGTATGTTGAAGAAAGTCGGACTGACAAGATATATACACGTAGATTCTGATTTTTGCCCCTCTGAAAGAATTTTAAAAATTCTATACAAAATTCTTTTGTTTGAAATGCAACCGTGGACACTAGCTGGCAGAAAAACTTGTGAATTCCTGCAAATTTGCTTTCGTGCAGAAATTTGCAAGTTTCTCTACTTAAGAGAGAATTTGGGAGTATTTTTTCTTACTATCTGATATTTTGAGTAATAATTCTCGCTGGATTTTCGACGAACAAACCTATTGTCTTCCCTACAAGGCCTTTTCAGACTGGCCGATTCTCAATACACTCAAATAGAAGCCAAACACATAAAAAACGCTGTAAAAATTTCCCTTCAATTTTAAGGCAGTAAAACAAAAACCTTAAGTTAACATCAACCGAGGCCATATGTTGACAAGGGATGCAAAATCACAGTTACACAAAAGAACTGGTCAGATTTTTCAGAAATCCCTTCAATTCTGATGTAAAATATGATACCAAAAGACTGCAGATCTCCCATTTAGATGACCGGTCATATGACCGGCAGATGTTTCGTAGGATTCCCAGACAGTTTTGCTTTACATAGAAATTTGTGCTCTTTTATTTTCATTTTGACTTACTTCAGCGTTGGTTCCTTTAGTTCAAGTTGGCATTCGGTTTTTGGAATTTAAATAAGTTCTCAGCAAAAAAGTTTGTTTAAAAAAATTCATATGTGTTCATACTGCTTGAAAATATCAATTTTTCCCTTACCTTAAACCTTTGGGAGTGGGCAAAAATGATGTTTTGTAATTTAGGCAGAAGAAAATCCCTTCTTCGTTTAAAATAAAAATAAGCCCAATTTCATACAACGATAAGGCTAGTAGCCATCTCTAACAGATGTTGGGTCGCTTAGTTAAAAATATAAACATATTTGAAATTTAAGAAAACAAGGCAAATAGCAAAATCGGCTAAAAACGGCTAATTTTTTTATGCAAAACGGCTAACAAATCGGCTGCCGGCTAAACCGAAATTTCTCCGGCTGTTTGCTATCGCAACCGGCTAAAATGGCAACACTGGCTACGATATGAGCTGCGAGCGCCCAGTTGCCTGCGATGCATTGAGTAGGAGTTTGCTCGCTCGCTCGCTCGAACTCCGAGTTTTTGCCCACCCTGGATACGATCTATCTTATGGGATCTGCGTGTTAACAAAAACTCACCACCGCATGACCGTGATAGCCCGAACACAATGAAAACGACGAGCTACGGACCACAGCTGTCAAATTATTTTAACACGTACTCTTATGTAGATAATTATTTTGGCGACGACCGGGCTACGCGACGGCTGTAGACGGCTGTGTGGCCAGATTAGATCTATTTCTATTTTTCTGGCGACAGATAAGGTTCTTCCTCTTCTTTTATGTCAAACTCATACAAATTCATGATGTCGCTGCCGCGTTCAAAGAAATCATGTCGCCATCGAAAAAGCGTTTAGATAATGAAGATGACAAATTGGAAGCTGTGGTCCGTAGCTCGTCGTTTTCAATGTGTTCAGAACTTGACGGTGACCACGACTGAGAGAAATAGAGATTGCGCCAATCGCGGTACCGCTAATCCGCTCTTTGTGATTTTGACAGAATGAGCTGTGTGCGTGACGTCATCTTGGTGCAATTGTTGATTGTGAGCATAAGAAAAAACCAAATAAAAATTTTAATATATGTGCGTTATTATTTCTGCGTGGTTTTAAACAATTATTGAGACATTTAAAAGCAAAATGAAGTGTGCAGTGGCAAAGTGTAATAGTGAAAACAAAAGGAAAGCGTGCGATATAAGTTTTTTTTTTCGTTTCCTACGGACGCAAACCGAAAAAGTGGAAGCAGTTCTGCCGGCGAGGACATGCATTAAAAACCAAATCGAGCTTTGTGCTATGTGTGTGAGCTATGAGCTTCTATATGGAACTATGTTGGCTTTTTCTTGGTGAATTGTAGTAGGTATATTTCCATGGTGAATGTAGACAGTTGCTGGTTTAGTTTATGGCAATGCCATATATACAAAAGCAGTTTCTACAGTAAATAGATACATGAATAGATTCACTACCTACTTATTTTTGTTAGTACCTGATTCTTTTAGTGCTGGTAAGAGGTAATGCACCAGAGGATAAGGTCGCCAGGCGCTAATTCAAGCGGCATCTTACCGCGCTGTTACGTACCTAATACAAAACAGTTCCCAAATTATTATACATTTAAAAGTTCAGCTTAAATTATGTTTTACTGACATAGAATATTTGCTTCCAAAAAAGCCACACTCATGTATCCTCTCGGAAATGGTACAAAAGTCATCAAATAAAAGATGTGGAGTCAACAGCTGTGGAGTTCATGGTGATTGGCTACCGTCCACAAATATAAATATGCACTTGCATGGCTTTTTAAAATGGCAAGTCCAAAAAATTCACTTTGCTACACACCTTCCTTTTGGTCTACATGAAATTGCAAACACTGTTAATACATCCATTTTTTCATGTGCTAAAAATCGTACTTATCTAAAGGGCTACATGTCCAAAATTATTGCTACGTGTTCCTAATTAATCAATCTTTGTATATTTATTGATTCCTGCAAAATTGGGCCATGTAATATTAAAATTAACACATTTTTCTGCATTGTTTACATATTTTTATATGCGTTTTGGCATTTCTCTCTCGCAATTGCACCAAGATGACGTCACGCAAAAATTACGCTCAAAAATCCTCTCTCATTGGCGCAATCTTGTATTCTATCATTCTTGGACGGTGGCGTTGCTTCTCTCTCTTTCTATCAACAGCTAACTTGATATGTTTCTACGTACTTCTACGCAACGCTACGTACACGTTCGTTGGTAACTGCCCTCTTAGAGAGGACATCCAAATTCGATTCCACATATCGATGGTCTCGTGCAATAACGACACAATTCAAAATTCAAAAAACAAAAACTGTGACCACTGTCAAGTGGCTCTTATCTCTAATCCTTGTCTAATCAATTTCCATCCCTCACTAAAGTAAGCAATAAGGATTGCTTAAAAAAAAAGTACAAAAGATTAGACATGGATTCGACGAGGATTAGAGACATAAGCCACTTAACAGTAGTAACAGTTTTTATTTTTTGAAATTTGAATTGTGTCCGTTATTGTACAGGATCATCGATATGTATATACATAATAACAAGTAATTTTTAACAAAAAAAAACCGACCTAAAAAAAATATATATATATATACATTTCATTGTTCAATGATCGGCTCTAAACCAAATTAGTATGGGACCACCTCTGAGACCCTGCCTTTCCGTTGCAAAAAGAATTATCGAAATCGGTTAAAAAAAAAAATATATATATTCCGACGAACTGATATCTAACCTCCTCCTTTTTTGGAAGTCGGTTAAAAAGACGAAAAAACTGGAGCGCAATGTTTCAAAGAGTCAAGGTGGAATGTGAAAAATTGTGGATCATATCGCAAGTGTACATATTTCTGCTCTATAAGGTGGGGTTGGCGTGTTTACGACATTTTCAAAGGATAATCCCGGTTTTGCGTCACACAAATCCAGCAGCCCTATGCACAGGTACATATGTATATTACTTATGTAAAAGAATTAAATAAGACTTCCCAGTGGGAAAAGTGGTAATGCATTACATGCGCGATATAAATGATATAATGTATTTCTAATGAGTTCTAGATCCTATTTATGTTTAATATGTAATCAGAATTCTAATGTATCCAAAAACTCGCAAAAATTTCATATTAAATCGCATTCATTCTTGCATTACTGTTAATGCAAAAATGAATGCCCCACTTTTCCTGGACACCGACGTGGAAAAAATAATGCATTTTCGAATAGGAAAACTGCGGTTTTACCGATTATTTTTTCGGTTACTGTACATTATTTTTTCCCACTGGGTTTATACAGAAAATAAAGAAGTACTATAACAAATATTGTCTGAATTGTCTGACAGACTAAAACATAATAGGTTGGAATCATGCGGATCGGTAGATAACATTCTTAATATATGTACAAACACTGTTTCTGAGGGGTTTGTTAGCGCCAAAATATTATTATTAATAATAATAATAGATTGGCGCTTACACATATGTTAGTGTTTGGCCTATTATTAAATACACAAAACAATTTTTGTCTAAAATACGGCCATGAATTTTTGTGCGTGCATATATGTACATACTCTCAGATTTTTGAGCAGTGCGGTTAAGGAATTTTTAAATATTTAAGGGCTGTTTGCAGCTCTCAATAAAAATCAAAATAAAAATTTTTCATTATTTCTGTCAGATCCAAAAGCCATTCCACATATCGATGGTCCTGTGCAATAACGACACAATTTAAAATTCAAAAAACAAAAAGTGTTACCACTGTTAGGTGGCTCTTGTCTCTAATCCTTATCTAATCAATTTCCATCCCTCACTAAAGTAAGCAATCAGGATTGCTAAAGAAAGTACAAAAGATTAGACGTGGATTCGACGAGGATTAGAGATATGATTCACTTAACAGTAGTAACAGTTTTTATTTTTTGAATTGTGTCGTTATTGCACAGGATGATCGATATGTATATACATAATAAAAAAGAGGAAAACAGTGGAGCGCAATGTTTCAAAGAGTCACGGTGGAATGTGAAAAATTGTGGATCATACCGCAAGTGTATATATTTCTGCTCTATAAGGAGGATAAAACATTTAGATATTTAAGTATGTGTGATATATTACAGAGTAGACTAATTATACATATTAATTTGTAATAATAATAATAATATAAAATAGCCGGTTTGGTAGCTGGCGAGGCCTAGTCTCTAGTGTACTTTGTGTGCGGCGGGCGGAAAGACCTAGTTTCCGCTCCACACTGTGGCTGTTGATCATGGTTGGGAGTGCTGAGTTTCCGATCCATGTTCCCGAAGTCGTTACTTTGAATGTGTGGCAGGCGGAAAGCTCTAGTTTCCGCTCCGCGCTGTGGACAAGCTGTTGATCATGGTCGAAAAACTTGAGTTTCCGATTCATGTTCCCGAAGTCATTACTTTGTATGTGTGGAAGGCGGGAAGCTCTAGTTTCCACTCCGCGCTGTGGACAAGCTGTTGATCATGGTCGGAATGAACGAGTTTCCGCTCCATGTTCCCGAAGTCATTGATTTGAATGTGTGGCAGGCGGAAAGCTCTAGTTTCCGCTCCGCGCTGTGGACAAGCTGTTGATCATGGTCGGCAAGGCCGAGTTTCCGATCCAGTTTCGTATGGTATTACGCGGTCGTGAAAATATACGAAGCCGATTACAATTGTACAAAGCAGTCATAAATATTGTGTAATTTATCGTTCCCGGTTAAAGATATTAATTTATTTTACTACAAAAAAGCGATTCAGATATGTCGAAGCAATCATAATGTGTGTTAAAACCTTGGCATAAACACCGTAAAGCATCATGCATTTCAAAGTTTAATTTACAAATGCTCAACACAACGGGGCGCAGTCGGGAAAGTGAGCCGACCACATTTACCTCATAAACTGAACAGAAATACAGTTCACCAACTGAACGAATAGGTGCAATGTAAGGGTTTACTTGTTATTTATTCAAAATCTCAAGTAAGGTTTTCTTAATTTTCAAAGAATAATCCTTGTTTCGCGTCACACAAATCTGGCAGCCCTATTAGTACGGGAGCTAGCAACGTCGTGAAAACAGTGAAAATTTTCAAGACAGCTGGTTTTTTGATATGACATCTCTCTCACTCCCCCGGTTAGCGTGGGGGCCATCTGGCAGGCGGTAATGGTTGCGTTGACTAGTGCGCATCGTATCTTACCTTCTACCTTTCATTTGCTACATTATAAGATATTCATACGTGATTAAGTGGAACCACTTTTTAAGCTGAATAACGGTAAATTGCAAATATCTCGAAAAGTTGTTTATGGAAAAAATACTCGATTTTCGGAATCAGCAAGCCATTCTGCATAGAAACTGGATAGTGGCATCCAGTGCGCATTTTTGGTGTAAGTCAGTGGTTTTTATGACACAATTATAAGTATAAAAATGTTATAATATTGTTATAGATATCAAAATGTTTGTGTTTTTCTCTTGCTTTTCTTGCTTTATTTCGATACTATACAAGTTGATGTTATTTGAAATGTTTTAAGTTTTTATTTACCTTAACATATGTATTTGTTTCTGTTATTTTATGGCCTTATAACAATTATATTCAACAGTTTTTATTGAGCTCGAGGCCGTTTTCAATGAAAAACTTATTGTGGAAAAGCAACAATAATTTAAAAAAATGGAAGAAGTGATAGCTATTTCGGAAATCACCACATTTCCTCATCAGACTTCTTTCAATAGGATTCGAACCGACGATCCCACTGACTCAGCCAGTTGCCTACGCACTGTGCTAAGTTACCCTTGTAAATTATCGTTGCTTTTTCCCCACGTTTTCATTTGCTAAGCCAACACAATCAAGCGCAGCTATTCCCCTACGATTTACACTTGATTATGTGGTGGTTGGTTTTGTTGGTTTTTGTTAATAGTTCTATTTTTATAATGTTTAACTTTGAGGTGTGCTCGTCCTTAAGTTATTTGTTTTCGTTATTTTATGGCCTTATAACAATTATATTCAAAAAAATTTATTGACCTCGAGGCCGTTTTTAATGAAAAACTTATTGTGGAAAAGCAACAATAATTTGAAAAAATGGTAGAAGTGATAGCTATTTCGGAAATCACCAGATTTCCTCAACAGACTTCTTTCAATCGGTTCGAATCCTACTAAAAGAAGTCTGATGAGGAAATGTGGTGATTTCCGAAATAGCTATCACTTCTACCATTTTTTTCAAATTATTGTTGCTTTTCCACAATAAGTTTTTCATTAAAAACGGCCTCGAGCTCAATAAAAATTGTTGAATATAACTACGGTGACCATATTAACCAACGTAAAATTAAGGGCGGTTTTTTCAAAATGATTTGGAAATACGTACATAAAACTTGTATGATAAAAGTACCATACCCATATCGTAATTTCAATCAAATATTTACCAGTTAATTAACCGATTCCGAAAAATTAAGCCAAATCCTTTTCATCACTTCACCATCCTTTGCTGTCAAAATGCGTTTACCATAGTTCATACTGCACGCCGAAGTCAACACACAGTGGTTCAAAATTGGAATTAAATGTTCAGAATTCACCTAAGCCTTTATTTTTCAATCAATTTTTACTAAGAACCAGAAAAAAAATATTTATTTTGCTGAACATTTCAAAAATTTTTTTGTGTAATTTTTTCGTTTTGGGAGAACCATACAATTGTTTTCAAATAGTTTTCGTTATGTAACATTTATTAACTGGAATCGGAATTTCCTCAAAATTGCTATTTTTCTGCATTTTCCATTATAAAATTTAAAATAATCAAATAAAAATTCACAAATCAGGCTCAACTGCAAATATTGTAAGCTTACACCAAAAAAAAAAAAAATCAGATTAAGTGAAAAATTAATGCTTCAGTGAATTACGAACACTAAATGCCAGTTTTGAACCACTGTGCAGCAGAGGGTTTATTGTTCTCTTTCAGTGGAACTGGAACTCAGCATGCAACACGATCCTGGGCACAACTTTCCCTGTGCTTTATAGATTGTACAAAGATTACCGATTAAATAGAAACCCTTAAGTGGGGTACGAAACAAACTGGCGAAGGTTTTCATTATATTTTATAAGGGACATTTTTGTTTTTCATATTCTGTGTTTAAATATTTACCTCTGAAACATGCAGAGCTGGTTTAAAGGACAGTTTAAGAAATAAAGGAAGAAAAAGGCGTCCTTTATTTTGAAAAAAATTATAAAGGACAGGGGGTTAAAATAAAGGACTGCCCTTTAAAATAAAGGACGGATGGTCACCGTAAATATAACGTATGTATTTGAAAAAAAAATATATATATATAAGTTTTGATATCCCATTAATTATATTTATGTCATAATGGGTAGATAAGTAGTTATAGTTTCCAGTTTTCATACCAAAATCCTATGAAAATTCACTATTTTGCTACTATCTCCTTCACTACCAGCGTAATACTTTGCAGCTTTAAATCGGTCTGGCTCTTGCTTTAGCAACCGAATTAATGTCTGGCAAATTAATTTTAGATTCATTAGAACTTAAACAACATCATATAAAATTTTGGGCTTTACTAAAATGAGTTGCACAATTAATTTTTTTTTAATAAAAAATGACGTCTGTCACAATGTTAACAATAATAAATCTACGTTTCTAAAAGCTTGTTAAAGCCAATGAAAGGAAAATTAACTTACTAAAATGATTTAAAAAATTAGCATTTTTAACTGTAAAGATACGATGCACACTAGTCAACGCAATCATTACCCCCTGCCAGATGGCCCCACGCTAACCGAGGGAGTGAGAGAGATGTCATATCAAAAAACCAGCTGTCCTGAAATTCTCTCTCGAAAACGTTGCTAGCTCTTAGACTATATGTACAGGTACATATGTATATTACTTATGTAAAAAAATTAAATAAGACTTTATACAGAAAATAAAGAAGTATTATAACAAATATTGTCTGGATTGTCTGACAGACTAAAACATAATAGGTTGGGATCATGCGGATAACATTCCTAATATATGTACAAACACTGTGACTGAGGGGTTTGTTAGCGCCAAAATATTATTATTATTATTAGACACACAAAACAATTTTTGTCTAAAATACGGCCATGAATTTATATGCGTGTATATATGAATCCACTTGCAAACAGCGTTATGTGATTTTATAATAGAAGGCCATAAATTTGAAAAAACCACTACGACAACAAGTAACATTTAAATTTAATCTTTTTTATTATTATCTGAAAGTTTGGATAAATAAGAGCCTTATAAAATTATAACATAACATACCATGACATAAGATAGCATTAACAGTCTATACGACCTAAATCAGTTTTCTAGGTTCTTCAGAAGATTGATACTTTTGAAAGTTTATAAATAAGTATGATAGCGACTTTTGGAAGTAGAGTTAACATTTTATGCTATTTTGAAACTACTTTAAATACTGGTACGTAATCCACCAAAAACTAAAAATCTAAAAAATTTTACATAGCGCACTTTGCAAGTGGACTACTCATATGTAAATAACTTTCAGATTTTTGAGCAGTGTGGTTAAGGAATTTTTTAATAATTAAGGGCTGTTTGCAGCTCTCAAGAAAAATCAGAACCAATATTTTTCATTATTACTGTTGGTTCAAAAAGTACTTTGCTTTGCGGTAAATTTTCGTGAAGAAATATATATCCTAATATTTTTTTCTTGAGATCTGCAAACGTATTTAAGAAATTTTGATAGTAAAAAATTTCTTTTCCATTTCTTGTGCGCCATTTACTATGAATATATTCGTTTTTCTTGAGAGCTGCAAACAGCCCTTTACTCAAAAATTATATTTACAATGGATCTTAAGAGAAAATTAATGTCTCGTAAAATTTTTGCAAATCTTAACTTTGAATCGCACTCTTTCGGAGATTTTCCCATATATCCTTTTCGAAAGGACATATATGTATTCAAGTATTCAAAAAGCTTTCTAGTTTTTCTTTGGTTATGTTACAGGTAACAAGTAAATAGGAGTTCTAGACAACTTTTTGGATAATTTGGAACATATCTTGTTTAACTTATTTATTTTCTATCATCCAGAACGTTACCACCCAAAATAAATCAATGAAGATAGTTTTCCTAGTTATAGTATTGAGAGCCATTTCTATTAAACACTAAACGTTTGGACATGATGAGAATTACTGTCAGAAGCCGCTGATAGATAAAGTGAATACCAGTAATCGCCAAAATGTTCAATATTAAAAAAAAAAAGCCTGACTAGTTCACTTTTCTGTGGAATCAACCAATCGAAGATCCAATCGATCCGATTTCGTAGTAAAAAGGACTGACTTCCAAAACGTACCAGTACAATGTTTGGATGCTGTTCTACTGCGGTATTTATACTGTTTGTATATGCAGAGTTGCGAAACATTGCAACATTGATCTCATTAAGTTGTTTAGGCAAACCAGAAATGGGTTTTCTGAGGTAGGGAGAGAGTTGTCGGTACTGACCGAAAAATTTAAACATTATGAAAATGTATTTAAATCTTTTAAATGCTTAGATACCGTACAATCTATGAAGGACATTCATGTGTCAAAACGTAAGCGTCTTCATAGTCCGCCTAATGAAAGGACCGTTCCACGTCAGAACAATCTTCCGAATGACTTAATTAATCTTTCTTCTCCATGTCCACAGACAACGGAGTTATCTTCCTCAAAAGAACATATATCAAAGTCTGCTTCTAATAATAACGACCCTGCAGTATCTTCCCCGTCCCCCGTTGAAGTTGTGGCACCGCCATCTAATCTTCCAACGCTTACTCTACCCTCAATTAGTAACTCAGTTACTCAACCCCGTCCGCCGGTAATCGAGTCTGATACTAGGAGACTGGTTGTGGTTCCCCCAAAGAAGTCTATATTTGTATCTAGATTTTCGAGGGATACTTCCGAGGACGATATAAAGTTTTACATCTCGTCCAAAGTTAAAACTGTCAACTTAAGTATCAGAAAATTTAATTTTAAATATGAAAGAAATATTTCTTCATTTAAAATAGACGTAAATTTAGAAAATTTTGACATGCTGCTTAGTAGTTCTTTTTGGCCCTCCGGAGCTTTCGTTCGTGAATTTGAGTATAGGCCCAACAAAAATAATAATTTAGCAAATATTCCCCGTCAGAATACAGAACCAAAAAACTGATTACTAAATCTGCTTTAAGTATTTATTATCAAAACGTAAGAGGCATAAATACTAAATTAACGAATTTATATCTTAATGGCCTTGAATGCAATTATAATATAATTTCTTTGACTGAAACTTGGCTCAAACCTCACACTTTTAATTCAGAGATTCTTTCAAATAATTATCATATCTACAGAAAAGATCGGGAGGACAGAGTCGGCGGTGGCGTACTCTTTGCCGTAGACTCTTCAATACCATCTGAAGAAGTTAGTCTTCCACACATTGAATCTGCAGAATTCAAATGCATTCGTGTTCAGGTTGGAAGGGGGTTTACTTACTTAGCTCTATGCTATATTCCTCCCCGATCTGACTTATCAGTGTATTCACAACATGTATCTTTACTGAAATCAATTAATTCAATGATTAAACCCTCTGATTCATTGATTGTGTTGGGTGACTTTAATTTACCAAATGTATCATGGAACATCATTGACAATGATATTGTACCTTTCTCGTCTAGCGCGTGCAACAACGTATTTTTAGAGGAGATGGCTGAACTCTGCCTGAATCAAGTTAATGTACTTCGCAATAAGTTTGGCAAAGTATTAGATCTTGTTTATGTTGATGATGCATCTAAGTCGGCTGTAAATAAATGTGACCCACTAGTTTTGCCCGAAGATGTCTACCACCCTGCTATTGAGATATCTTACGAAATTATAAACGATGGTCAAAATTGCGATGTCCAAACATACGAACCAAATATTCGCTTTGATTTTTCGAAAGCCAACTTTAAAAAACTGAATAAAGAATTGTCTAAATTGTCGTGGCCTATATACAAAGAAAAAGTTGAGCAAAGCGTTGCACATTTTAATTTTACTGTACATAGATTATTTGAAAAGTATGTGCCTAAACGCATGTGTGTTCCTGAAGAACAAACACAGTTATGGTTCACTAAAGAACTGAGAAACTTGAAAAACAGAAAGTCACGTTATTTTAGATTACACAAAAAAACCGGCTTACACTCATACTATGTAAAATACTCACTTTTGCGTCACAAGTTCTTTGAATTAAACAAAAAGTGTTATAAAGATTACTTGTGTAAAATCAAACGACGTATAATATATAACCCCAAATCATTTTATGATTTCGTAAACTCCAAGCGAAATGTACGTGGGTTTCCTTCCGCCATGAAGTATCAAAATACCGTCTCTGGTGATAATCAAACAATTTCTAACATGTTCGCTCAGTTTTTTAAATCCAATTATTCCACTAACTCCCAAGCATACTTTGACTATCCTTTTAAACTAAGTCCAATTAACTCAATACATAACCCTATAATATCTCCCGATGATGTTTTAGTTTACCTGAAGTCCTTAAAGCAGTCTTTTAGTTATGGTCCTGACCAGATCCCCACTTGTTTTCTTAGAAATTGTGCTGATTATCTCTATGAGCCGTTAACAGCCTTATTTAATTTGTCTCTTAAAGAGGGCGTTTTTCCAACTGTATGGAAGGAATCGTTCATAACCCCCTTACATAAAAGCGGTAGCAGGTCTTCAGTGGAGAACTACCGGGGCATAGCTAAGCTTTCTGCAATTCCTAAATTATTTGAAGCAATTATAACAAATCGGTTGACGCATTCTATCACTTCAAGCATTTCATACAGTCAACATGGATTTTGCAAGGGCAAATCAACTTCTACAAATTTACTTGAATTAACATCCTATATCTCAAAAGCATTTAGTGAGAGCAAAACTGTTGATGTTATATATACTGATTTCAGTAAAGCATTTGACAAAGTGTGCCACTCGTTGCTCATCTATAAACTTGATCTTCTTGGTCTTCCACCTAATTTTCTACGTTGGATCTCTTCATACCTCTATGATAGATCACAAAGGGTATTGTTTAAAAATACTATCTCTGACGTCATTGATGTTACTTCAGGAGTCCCTCAGGGTAGCCACCTAGGCCCGATTCTGTTCTTGCTTTTTATAAACGATATTTCTACAGATATAAAATTCTCCAAAATTTTAATGTATGCAGATGATGTAAAACTTTATAAATCGTACGTTTCAATTAAAGAAAGGTCTTTGCTACAATCAGACTTAAACAGCATGGCTTACTGGTGTAAAGTAAATCTTATGCCTCTAAATCTTAAGAAATGTAAAGTAATGTGCTTCTCGCGAAGAGCTGTTCTGCCAGTTTCTTATATAATAGGTAACCATAACCTGGAACAGGTATACAATTTTGTGGACCTTGGTATCACAATGGATCCTAAGCTTAATTTTAATCTTCACATTAATGTGACAGTCAACAAGGCTAAAGGTGTACTTGCATTTGTGAAACGATGGTCAAAAGAATTTAGTGACCCTTATATCACTAAAACCCTGTTTACAACATTAGTTAGGCCAATTCTGGAATACGGTCCGGTGGTTTGGAATCCAAGGTATCAAATTTACTCAGACAAGATAGAATCAATTCAAAAACAATTCCTACTTTTTGCTTTAAGAAATTTCCGATGGGATTCTCAATATAGTCTTCCACCTTATACGAGTCGCTTAAAACTTATTAACCTTCCTACACTTGCCAGTCGCAGGGAAATGCTTGGTATAATTTTTATGGTTAAATTACTGACAGGCTCAATTTCAAGTCCGTCTCTTCTGGCTGATGTAAGCTTTAATGTTCCCTCACGCGTATCAAGACACTTTTGTCCCATATTTCTGAAAGCTTGTAAAACTAATTTTGAATTGCACGACCCACTCCGTTGCTTATGCCAGGATTTTAACTCTCATTCCAGCACGTTTGATATATCAGATCCGCTTTTCAGCATTAAGAAAGCGATACTCTCCTCTCTCAATAAGTGAATTATTGACATAAATACATAAAATCAGCTGATGAATTTAGTTCTGTAGCTGAACAGTTTTAGATCTCGACACTTAACAAACTCCTGCCTATCGTGACTCGGCACCACAAAAATTTAAAATATTGGTTCCGTACGTCATGCGGACTGCGCCCCTCGTGCGGATGGGCGGGAATGGAGGGTAAAAACCGTTGGGATATTATTATTATTATTATTATTATTATTACTATTTAATAAAACAATGATCATAATTTCGGAATTTTCCAATTTTAAAACACAAAAGGTAACCAAAACCAAACGAAGCATCATTATTGAAGTATTGCTCCAGCGATACGTTTCGATAACTTTTCGGATGCTTTTCTTTAAATTATACATTGTCCATATTTCGTAGTTCGGCGTTATGGAACATTATACTTTGTTCGTATGCAATGCAATTGACGTTTTGGAAGCCAGCCAAACTTTATTTACTTGTCAGTTACAAAGTAAAAGGAAAAAGAACCTTCGAAACTGAAAATTGGAATAATCCTTGCACATAATCACCAAGCCAATTATCTGTCAACAGAACTCATTGCACACATCACTCGCAGAAAATCTGAACACAAATTAATCTGATACGAACGTTATTGCACATGATTGAGACCTAGCACACATATGTATGTAAGTACTTTCGTGGGTACATATCTACATATACATACATACATCACTACATATGTACATACTAGGAATATTAATCCCGGGATCCCGGCCTTTTTAAGGTTCCAAAAATACCGGGATTCTAGGCAAATAATCCCGGGATTTTTGGGATTTGTAATTTGCACTGATGGCAATAATAGAAACTCCTTTTCTTGACCAGTATTGACTATATTTCTTTTTTTATTTAATAATTAATATTTTGTTATAAATGTCTAGCTCATTATACATATAACGCCGACCGATAGAAAATTTTAGTTTTTGGTGCAGAAGAACTCGAAATATTGAAAATGTCCTTTTAAAATTGTATTCTTGAAATTTCGCAATATTTGTTTTTGAAAAAATTATATGTTAAAGACTTATGGGTCATTCCATTGAAAAGAGGAAAACGATATAAATTTAAATATGCCCTAATGATCTCTAGTTCGGTAGTAACCTCTTTTTTAATGACTAAATTTAATTACCCTGTGGGAAAATATAAAAAAAAAATCAGAAGAAGTTGTAATTTTTGTCAATGGAAACTTTTATTTCATGCATAATTACTTTACACCAGTCACAAGGAGATGTCCCACCAGTCACAACTTTAAATATTATTGTGAAAAATAAGTGTTTTGGCTAAAATTCATCTTTGAGTGTACAAGGGTAAAATAGAATCGCTAATTAAAAATCCACCTGACATTGGAAAAAACAAAAACTCACCTCAGCCCTTAATGGCTTTTGACAAAACTAAAAAGTTAAAAATCATTACAACCGGCCCTAAATACATGGGTATTAAAAGAAATCCTGAAACTGAATCACTTGCAACGTATCACCATTTCTAATTAAAAAATCAATTGACTACACCTGCTCAGGTTCAGTCGATTCGTGTAAAAAATTAAAAAACGGTACCCTCTTAATAAAAACGAAAAATCTCGACCAAGCAAAAAAACTAATAACTCTAACCGCAATTAAAAATTCAATTAAAGTGGAAGTCTCAGAACATTATTCCCTCAACTACACGAAAGGAGTAATATACTTCAATGATCTCCGAAGCATTCCAGAAGAAGAGATACTAAACGAACTCAAGCTTCAAAACGTAGTAGAAGTAAAAAAAATCATGAAAAAGTCTGGTGAACTGTTAACTGAAACCGGTTTGATAATTCTTACATTCTCCTCACTCTCCCAAGTGAAGTCTTTATTGGATATGAAAAGGCATATATTCGAACGTACGTCCCCCTACCACGTAGATGTGTCAACTGCTATCGGTTCGGCCATCCAGCTATGATATGTAAAAACGAAAAAAATATGTCCATCATGCAGCAACAATGCTCACATTGAGCCCAACAGTAATGACAATTGTTATAGAATAAAAAGGTGTGTAAACTGCTTGGACAGCAAAATAGCAGAAAATTCTCATTCCGCGCTCGATAAAACATGTCCAGTGTTCATAAAACAAAAATAACTCCAATCAATAAAAACAATTGAAAAGGTCGACTACAAAACAGCAGTTAAAATTTACTCAGAACGTCATGCTCACTCAAATTCAACATACTCCTCCATCCTCCATCGCCCGTACAACATTCCAACAGACTCAGTAACCTCACCAAGCAAAATAAGCAATCCAATAGAAGGGAATAATTCACCACACTGTTCTAACTCAACTCCTACAAATCCGACAACTACTAATCCCACTCATCCAGCGAACAAGTATACCTCGGTTGAAACACACAATTGGGCAATTCACAAGGTGTTGTGAAGTTATATTTTCCTAACAAAAGTTGTGTTAAAACACGACGGTTGTGAACACCTGTTACGATTATTTATTATATCTCAGCACTTAACCTCACATAACACCGAATAAACATAGGTTGCAGAGTTGTATCGTCATGTGTTATTTTTCTTCACAAAACAATAACAACATTTTTACAACTGTCATGAAATATCATGACTTCACGACAAACACGACAAATACGACACCTTGTGAATTGCCCAAATATTAATTTGCCACTCGCACACACACAGATGCCCCCTAACACCTCCACTACAATTCAACGCATCTCAGACACAAAATTGAAAATATTTCCGAGAAACATCTCCACCGCCTTAAATCACAATTAAAAGCAAAGTCAAATTCTAAACACTCTTCCACATCGGTAATAGAGCAACACGAAAATCTCACAACCAACTGGGCACAAACTACAGCGAACGATCTCGAATACGACGACGACATGGATATATTCACAACTGAGGAGAACGATATTTAGATTAAAATCCAGATATTAATCATCTAAACTACTTATATATTTAGCTATATAGTTACATATACATACATATATATATATACTTATATTGTGTTGCTTCATAAACTTTAATAACTCTTAGTTTAACTCTTCCTAGTAATCACCCTGACTATCTTGCAATGGAATATAAGAGGTTACATAAATAAATATGCTAATCTACAACAACTCATCAAACATCACAGCCCCAAAATCGTTGTTTAACAAGAAACTTCCCTCCATTCAAACAACAACTTCCCCACCCCAATAAATTACCAGATTTATACACATAACTCGGTATCCACCGCATATGGTGGTGTTGCCTTACTAATCCATAACTCATTACAAAACCAACCACTACCTCTTAACAGTCCCATAGAATCAATAGCAGCAGTAATTCAGTCAAAAGTCAAATTTACAATTATTAACTCCTTCATCCATCCACTTCAAAATTTTACACTCAATAACCTCCACAGCATTTATTCCTCAACTAGGCGATTTCAACAGCTGGCACAGCAAGTGGGGATCACCAGTAAATAATCGCAGGGGTAACACCATATCAAAACTTCTAGATCAGTCTCAACTTTCAACCCTTAACAATGGCTTAGCCACCCATTTTTCCACCCGTCACTCCTTTACCCACGTAGACCTCACCCTAGCTTCTTCTATCTTGAAACTACAATCAATGTGGCAATAGAAAACGATCTTTACGGAAGCGACCACTTCCCAATCATCACCCACCTTTTTCCTTCCCCAAATCATAGTTACCTCTCTCCCCCACCCCGCTTTATAATTAAACACGCAGACTGGCCTACCCATAAAGTCAAAGCTATACATTTCAATTCGATCCGTCAAATTAGCAATAATATTAATAAAGAAGCTGCAAATATACACAGAATAAGTTTTCTAGCCTCAAACGAAACGATCCCTCAATCCTCAACCCTTAAAGGGCCGCAGTATGTACCATGGTGGAACCACAGCCTGCAAAAACTTAAAAACGAGAAAAATAAGCTATTTAAATTATTAAAACGGCCTATTACCACTGAATATATCGTAGATTACAAAAGGGCTAACTTAACCTTTAAGCGTGAGCTAAGACTAGAAAAAGCTAGAAGTCTTCATAACTTCACTGCGGATATCAATCCAACTACTCCGATCTCAAACGTTTGGGCAAACATCAGGCGATTATGTGGGCTTAATACTTCACTAAACATTCACTGCATACAATCTCAAAATAACACAAACACTTACATCACTGACAAATATCTTGTAGCTGACAAGTTTTCCAAATACTGGTCAAAACAAGCTTCGAATACAAACTTTTCTAACACTTTCCAATCAAATAAGAACACTATTATCCGGTTTCCCCCAGTAGCCATTCCTTCCATTAAATCTCAAACAATCGAAAGAGATATAACCTGTTTAGAGATGACCATGGCTCTCAACAAATTAAAAGGAAAAACTCCGGGATCTTTCAGAATATCATTTCCCCAAATAAAAAATCTTCCTACTGAAGTAAAACTACGACTCCTCCTTCTATACAATAACATTTTCAAACACTATATCCCTCAAACATACAAAACGAGCGCCATCATCCCGATACTCAAACCAAACGAAAATAAATCTGTTTTGAAATCCTATAGACCTATCTCTCTCAATCCCTGCTGCTCCAAAGTCCTGGACAAAATCATCGCCAACCGACTGTGGCGGTTTGTTGATTCTAACAAACTTCAGCTCAGTAATCAGATGGGATTTAAGGAATTCAAATTAGTAGCAGACCTTCTAGTTTTCCTAGATTATCTGATTACTGAATCCTTGGCAGACTCAAACCACATTTCACTTGTTGCCCTAGATTTTGCTAAAGCCTTCGACAAAATCGGTTTACACACTATAATAGACCAATTAGTACAATGGCGGCTAGGTCCAAACATTATACAGTATGTCATAAATTTCATGACAAATCGGAAAATTAAAGTCCGAATCGGTGACATCTACTCTAAAGTCAATCCTCTAGAAAATGCATCCCCAAGGTTCGCCCCTTTCGGTCATTCTTTTTTTAATTGCTTACAATAAGCTATGCAATATCATTAACCTTCAAAAGCAACTACGATTCTTTGCTTACGCAGACGATTCCTATATAATAAAACCTCTCAATAAGAACAAAAACACAACTATAGATCTTACCAATATTTTTGAACACGCTGCGTCTTGGTGCGATTATTCAGGTGCAGAAATCTCAATTCCCAAATGCATCAAAATGCAACATCTACACATATGTAGAAAGCCAAACTGCCACTGTTCTATTCAAGCTTCCAATATATCATTCACCGACGTAGACGACCTTAAGATATTAGGAATAATAATCAACAAAAAATACTCATGGCGATCACACATTAACTATTTGACACAATCTTTTTCGAAAAGGCTCAATATCATAAAATGCCTTTCCAGCAACAAATTTAGCTGCAACACCCACTCACTAATATCAGTTGCCAATGCTTTGATCTTGGCTAAAATCGACTATGGTATATTTCTATACGGTTACTCTCCCAAATCACTTATCAACAAAATTAAAACGATGATAAACTCCTCGCCGCGAACCGCGTTAGGTGCTTTTAGTACCACAAACACAACATCCATGATGTATGAAGCCAATGTCACACCCTTTGAGAATATAAGATACCTTACAACCGCGAAGCTTGTCAAAGCTTTATTGATGAGTTTAGACTCCCCACTAGCACCAATTTTAAGCACAAATATATTATCCGCAAACCATATGAGAACTTCATCGGCAATCCAAAAGTCAGTTCATTTGAACTCCTCCCTGAATATTCCTTTCCTCCCAATCCAATTAATACCCCCCGAAATACCTCAATGGTTTTACATCCCTCTTCCATCAACACTACTCTTCACTCCAATAATAAATCCTCAACTGACCCCCAACAAAATTTTATGGAAATTAAACAATCATACTCTGATTATGCATTCATATTTACTGACGGGTCGAAAGAACATAACTCAATAACTTATAGTGTTACAACCTCCAATCAGGTTATAAAAGTAGCAAATCTTCCAGATTACATCTCGGTATTTTCTTCTGAAGTTATCGCCATCCTAGAGGCTTTATAATATGGAGTAACAAAATACACAAAGGCTGCAATATGTACTGATTCCATCTTCGTTAAACGCCGTACGAAATTTAGAAAACAACTAGATCGCCCTCACCCGCTTTGCTGAGTGTATGAAATTTGTGCATGCTACATTGAGTATTTAAAGAAAACTCAATTCAAAAACAGGAGGTTTAAAATTTGTTTAACCATCTTCAAAATGTTTTCAAACTAAAACTTTCTTAAACTTCTCACTTGTCATACTTTTTCAATTAAGTTATCCCCTGCACTCAATTTGAGATTTTAAACAGGTGGACACTTCTTACATGTAGTTTTGAAATAAAGCCCATTAAAAATCATTTCGGGACACCTGCTTCAGACGTCCCAAGGATGGTTATAGGCTGAAAAAATTTCGACATATAAAGGGGGCGTGGCACCTCCTATACAAACCGATTTTTTCTTACTGTATATCTCTGGAAGTGTTCATGGTAGAATACCGGAACTTGGTACGGCAATATATCAAATCAATCTTATAGTCATGGAGAAAAATCTCAAATCACCATCGAGAAATCAACCACCAGAACCTTTGCGCGCACTTTAAACTAAAGGTTTCTTAACAGTATTTGGTTAGACAACCATATTTTGATTCTTGAGATAGCTTGCGTATAATGAATTTAAATTTAACTTTTCAAATAGCTGGCAACCCTTTTCAAAATATATTCGAACTACAGCTTTTTTAAGCCTCTTGACATCCATTTGTTAATATAACTTTCAAATAATTAACTCCCTAAATTACAGTTGAATTTGATTTTTTTATAAGGTGGCAGCTCTCATCCATGAGTAGATAATGATTTTATATATCTCCATACCAAGTTCCAGTAATCTATCAAAAATAGTTCCCGAGAACTGCAGTATGAAATATTCAGTTTGTATAGGAGGTGCCACGCCCCTCGTCTAATCGAGATTAAATCTATCCTATATTTTAAGTTGGGCTAAAAGACACCAGTGTACAAAATTTCATGATGATCGGTTGAGTAGTTAAGCGTGAAAGCACAGCAAACAAACAAACTCACTTTCAGATTTATAATATTAGTAAGGATTCATACTACCCAAAAGCCATTAGGAACCTACTAATACAAAATTACCCCAATATTATCCTTATCTGGGTCCCCGGACATCTTCAAATTCTAGGGAACGAATTTGCAGATCAATCTGCCAAATTGGCACACAAACTTCCATTAACAACTACCCCCAACTATAACATTGACGACATAAAAAAGTACTTAAAAATCAACCTAGCCAACAACCAAAATAGCATCTGGCCTATCACATCCCGCTGGAACCAATATATTAATAGTAAAAAATATACGGTAAACGACTTCCTAAAATTTAACCACAAAGACTCTTCCTTGAGAACAGACCTGGTAAAATACGAACGGATGAGACGTGGACCAGAGAACTTAGATAGGCAAACTGAAAGTGGAAACTATTCGCGGACGAAAAGTTAACAGCGTTAGAAAAGTTCAAGTCGGAATGTAGAAATTCTGTTGAATTTAATGTTGATAACATAATACAATGTTGAGCAACATGAAATGTGATGTTCTTTGCGAGCAAATAAACGAAAATATGGTAAATCTTCACATAATTTTTATTAATTTGTAATTTTTGTTACATTTTTTATCTTGTTCTCTTTTTATGAAGAAGCAAATACAATTTAAAATAATGATAGTTTGGCATAAAGTTTACACACATATGTACATACATACATAGACTGGCAATCAAAAGTGAGTCCATGGGGTTTTTTGCCTAATATTTGCAATGATTTTCAATTAAATTGTTTTTATTATCTTTTTATAAAAATGTGGTTCATGCTTTAATTAAAACTACTTTACACAGAACATAGAAAAATTCAACGAATTCTCGTCTAAATTTTGACCTGTTTAATCTGAATTTTTAGAAAAATTTTGAGTACGCAGATAGATCGGTTTTTTAATTCTAGTGGAACAAGATCAAGTTTTAAGCGGCTAAAAAATCCGGTTGATTTTTAATGATTATTTATTGCTGAGGGCTTTTTGCACTTTTTACCAAATAAAAGGGAATTTTTTGTAGAATAAAATGCGCATGACCGTTTGCAAACAAATTTAAAAAAAATTAGCGCTATTTTTTATATTGCACTTGTTATATGCATTAAACCGCAAAACCCGTCGAAAATAACACAAAAAACTTAACTTAAAAAACATTGCAATTATTAAACAAAAAACAGCATGCACTCACTTTTGATTGCCAGTTTTCATACATATGTATGTGTGTTTAAAATTACCTACTTATGAAATAGTTTTTGTGGCATGAACATATACATACTTGCGCTTTCTAAAAATGGGAATAAAACTTGGATTCGCATAAAATTTTAATTCCAATAACTAATATTTTAGTGAAAACATTTACAATAAAGCTTTCAGTAACTTTTGGCAAATTTGAGCGATTATGTGAAATTATA
>NW_016158101.1:124750-125229 GCF_001687245.7 Rhagoletis zephyria | reverse complement strand
GACCCACCTGTACAAAAATCGTGGCGCGTCATGGACAAAAACGAAACGTGAAAACGAGCTAAGTTGCCACGTTACATTTGTGAACTTCCGATAAAACCACAAATGTTTGTGATTTTAGAAGTTTTGATTTTATTAAAAAAAATTAATGTATTTTCCTGCAGAAAACGTACACTTTTATTTAATGTTTATTAAAATTACACCTTAAAATACTAGTTAGTGGTTGAAATATTGAAAGGGAATGGTGGTGGCATGGTGTTTTTTGCTTAATATTTGCAATGTTTTTCAATTAATTTTTTTTTATTATCTTTTTATAAAAATGTGGTTCATGCTTTAATCAAAACTATACNCTTCAATTTTACATTTTAGAATTTTTGTATCGGATTGATAAAGTTGCGCTTGAGGGTGATGAATTTGCGGGGAAATGTGCTGCGGCTGTTTTTATGAATGAATTTACTTGGCCTTGAGAAATATGCGAATGC
>NW_016158101.1:104262-124740 GCF_001687245.7 Rhagoletis zephyria | reverse complement strand
TGCAAAACCCACAATAATAAAAGTTTAAAAGCTTGCACAAATTGCAAAAAAACGAATTAAACTTCAAGAAATGATCATCTAAATTTTTAATTAGAATATTTAAAAAATTTTCGGGTATTCAGTATTGTAGTCCATTCAATTATAGTATAAGAAAGTGCAAGTTTCAAGTTGTTAAAAATTACCGTTGATTTTTTAGATTTTTTTTGTTGGGGTGTTGCTGTTTTTTCCCATACAAAAAAAAAATGCGAACAACCCTCCACAAAAAAATTCTAAAAAAATCAACGGTAGTTTTTAACGACTAGAAACTTGGACTTTGTTATACTATAATTGAATGGACTACAATACTGCATACCCAAAAATTTTCAAAATATTCTAATTAAAAATTTTAAAATTTTTATAAAAATTTTTTGAAGTTTGATTTATTATTTTGCAATTTGTGCAAGCTTTTAAACTTTTATTATTGTGGTTTCTGTTATAGATTGAATTATATTTTAAAGGAAATTATTAAAAATAAATAAATAAACATAATTTGCAAACAATATCATTTTGAATTTCGTTGCTAATTAGTTGATCGCATCTGTGTGTACTACAAGCATCCATATGCGCATTCCTGGGAAATGGATTTGCATTTGACTCCAGAACTATTATTTACAAATAATATCTACGAGTATTGCAGTAAAAGTCAAAAACAACTTTGAAGTTAACAAGTGCATTGCTTTGTACATTTTGTTTGTTAATGCGTCCATCTTCAAAATGAGTATGTGAAAAAACCAAGTTTATCATTTTTTTTAACTAACATGCATTTTTACTATTTACATAATATAATACTCGTACAAGAAGCGAACTTGAACAGATGCTTTTTAAGTTTTTAGCAACATTAACTACTGAATAAATTATATTTAACAAATGGTCATGCAGAAATGCAAGTCAGCAATTTTAACTAATATAAAAGTNATCATTACAGAAATTTACATTTTTCTCTGTTAACTCTTTTTGAAATGTTAATCGCGCTGTGGTGATATTCCATGGATTTATTTTTCAGCCAAACAATTTTACGTTCCAAAAATTTGCACCTTCTCTATCTATCTAAGTTCTCTGCTTGGACACACAAAACTCAAACACTCTCATTTGTTCAACGCTAACTCACCTCCCACCTGCAACTTCTGTAACAATAAAACACATATTAACTGAGTGTAACTCATTTCAACAAAACAGATTATCCATCTTCAACAACTCTAACCCTTTGACAGCCTTAGCAGAACCTAGCTTTGACAACATAAAAAAAACTATCACCTTCCTAAAAACCTCAAACCTAATTCATTTAATTTAGCTTAGCACGGTCACCATACATAATTCTATATTTACCTCAACTGACTAAAATATTAAAATCCACCTAAAGACAGCCGAAGGCCATTGCTGCTAGCGCTGCTTTCTTTCATAGGTTAGCTTGTAATTTTTTTTTTTAGCTTGTAATTTATAATCATAAGCTAAATAATTATAAATAAATAAATAAAAATAGAGTTCTTTTCAGTGTCCCACCAGTCACATTCATTTAAATGATAGTTATATAAAACTAAGAAATCGTTTGTTATTTTTGTTAAAGCAATTTTATACATTACACTCCAAAACATTTGTATAAAATAAGGACTACAATAGGGGTAAATTCATGTTTAAATTAAATCTAAAACATTTGTATAAAATGAAGACTACAATGGGAGTAAATTGATGTTTAAATTGTTTTGGTGTCCGGAAATGGGCATTTTTGCACCTACTTATGTGAAAAACAAAAAATTTTCTGATTTCTTAATAAAAATATGTAATATTTACGTTTACAACCAAAGTGTAAAATGTCTAAATTTGACGGACGAAGTGTCTAAGTGTCTAGATTTAGCCGGTTGCGATAGCAAACAGCCGGAGAAATTTCGGTTTAGCCGGCAGCCGATTTTTTAGCCGTGTTGCAAAAAAATTAGCCGTTTTAGCCGATTTTGCTATTTGCCTTGTTTTCTTAAAATTCAAATATATACATATGTTTCCATTTTTGACTAAGCCACCCAGTATCTGTTAAAAATGGCTACCAGCCTTATCGCGGAGAAAATTTTCATGTCAGGCAGGGTTATATAAAATTTGGCCAATTTCGCTTATTTTTATTTTAAACGAATATATTTTTCTAAAGAAGGCCGTAGCGGGGATTTTCTTCATAAAATGTTTGTTATGAATATCTTGAATTTAAGTGCGAAGCATCATTATACGCAAACTTAGAAAATAACTAATTCCCTGCAAAAAATTGTGCGACTAATCTCTAAAGAGAGTATTCCGAGATTACTCTCAATCGGGTACGATTGGGCATTAATTAGTCGCAACTAGTCTCATACGGGTACTAATGGAGGTCAATTAGTCTCGACTCATCCCTTATGGGTATAATTGGAGATCAATTAGTCCCCAACTCATCTCTAATGGGTACTATTAACGATTTAATGATATGTACGCACTTAGTCAATGAAATTTCATGTGCGGCGTTGGCACCCAGAGAGAGTATTCGCCTAACAAAACTGAGCACCCCGGTTCGAATATCAGCTGGCGCAAATTTTTATTTTTATTTTTTAAAAGTGACTAGTCGCTTTTTATACCCTTTCGGGTATAAAGGTGAACAATTAGTCTCTTCATAGGACATGCTCGAACAAAAGCGATCAGTTCATTCCATATAAAGAGATCAAAAGTGGTATTAGTCGCATGCTCCTTTGCGATTGCTCCCGGAGTCGTCCCGGATTAGTCCCATTTTTTGCAGGGTTGTTTCACTGTTTGCTTAACACGCGTTTGTGTTTGGATATAGTGCCAACACATAGAATAAATATAACTGGTATTGTCTTCTCAGATAGCGTATATTCAATTCTGCCTTAATTAAGAAGCATCATTGTTCCCCAAGCTTAAAGGTTTAAGGTAAAGGAAAAATTAATATTTTCATGCACTATGTACACATACATGTGTATTTTTTTAAACAAATTTTTTTGCTGAGAACTTATTTAAATTCCAAAAACCGAACGCCAACTTGAATTAAAAACAACCAAATGTCAAAATGAAAACAAAAGCAAAACTCTATGGGAAGACAATAGGTTTGTTCTTCGAAAATCCAGCGAGAATTATCACTCAAAATATCAGATAGTAAGAAAAAATGCTCCCAAATTCTCTCGCAAGTAGATAAATTTGCAAATTTCTGCACGAACGAGAATTTGCAGGAATTTGCAAGTTTCCCTGCTAGCTAGGGTCCACGGTTGCATTTCAAACATAATAAATTTGTATAGAATTTTTAAAATTCTTTCATATGGGCAAAAAAACAGGATCTACATGTATATCCCTTGTTACTTTGACTTTTTTCAACATACGTTTCAATTTCTTTGTCGTAGTAACTGTCGGGTTTCCTAAATCGACTCTGGTTGCGATTGCATTCCGATTACGAATATAGTTTTTTTCAGCCGAGTACCTTTCAAATCATTGGAATTAGCTAAATTAATTAACTAAGCAAATATTTACTTACATTTTTAATTTTAAAATCGCTCAAGTTTGTACATTTTTAAATTTAACGAACTAGTTTGTTAAAATTATCGTAGACAAAAAATCCAACCATGTGCCACAATCATATGTGTGGCGTACATATGAAATGCGACCCTGAGCGTTTGTAAAGTTAATTGTATTTTAAGCAAGTGGCGACGCAAAAAACTTGTTCTCTCCCTCTTGTTATACAACTTCGTTGAACACCTGTCACGACCTTTTGAGTGCTCGCAATTATAGCTAAAATAAATACATAGATATTAAGTATACTTGAAAAATAAATCTTATTTTATTGTGGACATCCCACATATGTTTTCCCTAATTGCAAATTCTTGCTGGAAAATTTTTTCCAACTTGAATTTGACACTTCTCTGCAAGAACTAGTTAGTCTTTCTACCTGTGATTTACTTAAATAAAACATGTGAAATTTAATAGAAACAGTTTGGCCGTTTCTAGCCGGTTTTTTCGCCAATTTAACTGGTTGGTCCAAAAAGTTCTGGCAACACTGCACATGATGTTTGATTTTACACACTTATAATCGTTTTTCTCATGAAATAGCAGTGAACGTTTATTTGTTGTGAAATCGTCGTGTCAGTCGGTTTGGTGTGAGCAAATTTTTAATTGTTGGTGTTCTTCGGTGGAAAATTGGCGTAATAAATGAATATTTACTAGCTTATACCCGCGGGTTTCACCCCACGTTTTTAAACAAATATGAAAAATAACTCAGGCCTACAAAATTTAAAAAAAGTTCAGACCCTGGGACTAGCTTATACCTTTCTAAAGGACTTTGTTGCGCTGAATCTGAAACCAGAATCAGTTTTGCTCGATTGGCTCAGGTTTTCGAGATATTTGAGCCTAAACATGCGAAAACCCCGACTTTTTGCTATATTCGTCATGGATTTTCATCAAGAATAGTTCATTTTTTTTATAGAAAATTTAATAAACCATTTGAAAGTAAAATATTTCCCCTTGATAATGCTGTTTAACTCAACGAGTTATCTTGTTTTAAACCTGAGATATTGTCCATTGAAGTTTATGAGTTTTGCGACATTACTTCTTTGCACAAATGCTTGAAAGATACAACACGAAAAGAAACAGATTTGTGGTATACGTTTAGGCGTCTTTATTTACATAATGAATGTATGTGTATAAGTGCGCGTGCATACAGAAAACTTATTTCGTTTAAGAATTTAACGAAGAAATGAATGCATGAGAAATTCTCTAGATGCTTTCCATTTCCAGAAAACCGGTCAGGTACGTGCATGATTTTTAATTTCGACCAAACTCAAATACATTGTTTGTTGGTCCAAATAATGAGACACGTACTTTTTTTTTGGCTCGGAAAAATTTTTCGGCCGAATTAAACGCGATTTTGTTTTTCAGGCAAAAATCGATTATTCGAATTGACAGTGAGAATGTTTTTTTAAAATGCCCATAATAAATTTTCTAAAAAAACGAACTATTCTTGATGAAAATATATGACGAATATAGCAAAAAGTCGAGGTTTTCGCATGTTTAGGCTCAAATATCTCGAAAACCTGAGCAAATCGAGCAAAACTGATTCTGGATTCAGATTCAGCGCATCAAAAGCCTTTGGAAAAACGTAAGCTGATCCCAGGGTCTGAAAAATGTCGGCCTGTGTAATTTAATGATGTTATATTTTATTTCTGTGCCCATTTCGTTATAGCTGTTTTTTTTAAGCGACTTAAGGTATTTAGGTCGTTTAGAACTATGAAATTATAAAATCTCGTCTGCGCGCTACACTGAAAATAAAATTTCGTAAAAGTGCTACGAAAAACTTTCGTAGTCTTGGTTTTTGTACAATGTACGAAACTTTCGTTCATAATACGAACACATTTTTCACAACGAAACAAGATTTTACGAGCCATCCGTAAATATAACGAAAGGGCTTTCGTAAGGCATTTTTTCAGTACAGTTAACGAAATCTTACGTTTATTTTACGAAACACATTCGTAAATGACTGAACAAATCTCTGTACGAATAATTTTGTATATTGTAGGAAGGCATTCGTAATATTCACGTATGGTTTTAAAATTTACCAAATCTACAATTATGTACTCGTACAATTTACTTAATACTTTCGTACATAGAACTAATGCAGATACATGTTTTTTAAATTCGTACAACAGACGAAAATTTTCGTGCAATATACTAAATTACCGGCAGTTTAATATTTCATCATATTTTTATGTACAGCGTGTCATTGCGAAATTACTAGTTGGTTGCTGTGAGACGTATAATATAATTTTAAACCTTTTAAGAAGGTTTTGATGAATAAAAATACAATACAAAATTAAATATTAAAGCTGTGGATATACTATGCTTTTAAACACACAAAGTTTTTCACATCGCCCACGCTGAGCCTTGCGCTGCAATGCAAAGTAAGTACATGTATGATTTTTCACTGAAACTTGCGTTTCAGACGCCTCATAATTTTCTTTCAATTTATAGTCGTCATGGATACAAACATCGAAAAAGCTGCGAATCTGCCAAGTACCTCCACATAAAAATATTATACTGTTTAAGAAAGTGAAACCAGTATTTTTTATTATCTTATTATATTTAGTAAGAGCTTTGTTGAGTTTCATAATTTAACACTTTGCATCAATAGACTTTATTGAATGAAGGCTAAGAAAAAAAAATGTAGTATACAACCTATTCGTATGCATATAAATAAAAGACTTAAGTTTTATTATAGGCAAAATAACCCTTTTCATTAATTTCAAACTACAGTGCAGTTAGAAAATTTAGGTAAAAGTTATTATTTACGACAGTTGTACTTGTAATATCTGCACTTCCTTCGTAGAATGTATGATTGCTTTTATTCTTTGCACTATAAAATACATAGCTCAAATTATAACACAACACTTTCATTATATTTTCATCATTAATGTTAAGCGTTTTTGCTAAACATTTTGTTAAAGAAAAACGCTTAAAACTAAGGATAAAAACAAAATAAAAGTGTTGTGTTATAATTCGTAGGTCCTATGTTGTTTACAGTGTGGCGAATGAAAGCAATCGCAAATTCTACGAAACAACCGCAAATTTTACGAAAATGATTTCGTTAAATATACGAATTGTTTTTGTGCATTTTACAAAAATTTCGTGATAAAATAAAGAAATGGTACGAAATTATTTAGTAAACAGTACGAAATTTGCTAGTAAATAGTACGAATACATTCGTAAAATGTACTTAAGATCTGATGTCTCATATTTTCGTAGTATGTACGAAAACGGTTTTGTACAATCAACGAAAACTTTCGTGGATCAAAATGACGAAAATTTTCGTAAGATGTATGCAAGTTTTTGTTATATTTACGCAGATTTTATTTTCAGTGTAGGCATATGAAAGATATCAATCCCTCTAAGTTTACCTTAAAATGGTTCCAGGTAACCTTCTTGGAGGTGCCACGGCGGGTTCTAATATTTCCAACTCAAATTTAGTAACCTGGCCTTGATAAAATACCACTTCTCATTACTGTAGCAAATGCCTCAAGAGGTATGTATGCATCATGAGAACTTTAGATTATAAGGGCGAACCCGGCGCTCCCTTTTCTATTGAATGAAACTTTTTCTGTCAGTACGGCACTTATCAAATAAATCTCCTTAAGAAATTTAAAGTACTTCCAAAGATTTTCTATCCTTACAAAAAGCTAGCTTGAAACTAGTTGATAAGTAATGCAGGATTAATGAAGGTGATTGTTTTCTTTAAACGCGTTGGACAAACGCGTTGAGGACAAGTAAAAGGAAGATCGAAATTACATATTATCATTTTGAAGTTATGACTGACGGAGTTCGAATATGGGACCACCTACAGCAGAATATGAAAACAAATATGAAATGTAATAAAGTAAATAAAAATAAAAAAAATAAAAATAAAATTAAAAAAAAATATTTTGTTTTTCCTATTGATATTTTGTGTCCAAAAGTAGTTAGTTACATCTAATGCAGTGTAGTTAGTTACATCTAATGAAGTTGACCACGCCGCCGCCGCAAGGCCTCTCGGCGTAAACCTCTAGTATGTATGGGAGGCGACAAGTCTCCTTTTTTAATAACTCACATTTTTTCCATGAGCAATTGTTACATTTTGTATACACAACTCCATACCAAATTCCAGTATTCTTCCACAAATATTTCCAGCGATATGTGGCAAGAAAAAGTCAATTTGTACAGGAAGTGTCACGCCCCTCTTTCTTATAACCCTAATCTTCTTCCATGAATTTAGAATTGATTTTACATACCCTAGTACCAAGTCCTAGTACTCTACCATGAACACCTCTAGAGATATGCTGTGTAAAACAGTAAATTTGTACGGGAGGTACCATGTATACACATCTCGGTGTCAAGTTCCAGTCCTCTGCAACAAACACCTCCAGAGATATGCAGTACAGAAAAATCAATTTGCATGGGAGTTGCCACACCACCTTTTCCAATAAGTGTAATTTTTCTCCATGAGTATGGTGTTAGTTTCACATACATACATACATATGTNTAGTACTCTACCATGAACACCTCTAGAGATATGCTGTGTAAAACAGTAAATTTGTACGGGAGGTACCATGTATACACATCTCGGTGTCAAGTTCCAGTCCTCTGCAACAAACACCTCCAGAGATATGCAGTACAGAAAAATCAATTTGCATGGGAGTTGCCACACCACCTTTTCCAATAAGTGTAATTTTTCTCCATGAGTATGGTGTTAGTTTCACATACATACATACATATGTATTTCCATGCCAAGCTTGAGTACTTTACCCCAAACATATAAAGAGATATGCAATATGAAACTTTCAGTCAAAATGGGAGGTGCTACGCCTCTTCCAAAAACGTCAATTTTTCTCCTTGAATATGAATATGACTTCCCACAGTGCTGGAAAAATTTTAACCTGATTAACGATTAAAAATTAACGATTAAAATGTTAGTCGCGTTTGACGATTAAAATTAATTAGTCGTAATCAACTGTAGGGTTAATGATTACATTTTTTCAATCGTTAATCGCTGGCTGCGATTACTATTAATTAATTTTAATCATTAATCGTTAATCCAATTAAAAATTAAATCTGATTAAGTTGTCTAGTTTGTCCGAATTTGAAACCAAACACCAGTTATAGTAATTATTTTGTGTTTTACGCTTATAAAAAGCACATAATATAAACAAAATTATAATTATAGTCATTAGTAATACATAAACTGGGAACTTTTACAAGCCTAGTTTGTAAAACGTTTGTTCGTATAGATCTGAAAATGACCACCAAATTGCTCAGATTGATGAGGAAAACCGACTTAGCCATACCGGATTAACTTGCTTTGTGTGCACAGGAAAATTCCAGCATAAGTTAATTAAACACCAAACCTACTTGATCAAATTAAGAGTTAATGATTAAAAATTATTTTTTTTTAATCCCGGTTACGATTAACTGTTTAGTCAATTTAAAATTAATCATGATTAACTGTAATCGGATTGAATTTAATCCATGTAACTAATTGATTAAAAAATCAATCGATTAATGTCAACATTGATTTCACATACAGATCTCTATACCAAGTTCCAGTTATCTCTCACAAATACTTCCAGAGATATGTATGTAATATGAAAATTCCAATTTGTATGGGAGGGGCCTTGAGTTATCGGACTTACTTTCAGTCTAAGACCATCCTTGCGAAATCCGTAGTAAGTGACCAAATTTCGTTCTTATCAGAAACCGGTTAATGAAGTAGCCTATTTTTCAATCCAGGTCATGAACCATCTGTGAGCAAAATTTCATTTTCAAACAAGTGGCAATTCTTAAAAAAGTAGCCTATTTTCCAATCTAGGTCATAAGCCATCTGCTTGCAAAATTTTATGCAAATCCGTTCAGACTTTTGCGCGTATTAATTTAATTAAACTTTTGTAGCAGGTGGCAATTCTTAAAAAAGTAGCCTATTTTCCAACCTAGCTCATAAGCTATCTGTGTGAAAACTTCGATGCAAATCAGTTCACTCATTTCCGCGTATTAATTAAATTAAAAATTTCTAACAGGTGGCAACTCTTAAAAAAAGTAGCCTACCTTCCAACCTAGGTCATAAGCCAGCCGTGTGCTAAATTTCATGCAAATCCGTTTAGTCGTTTCCGCGTACTAATTTAATTCAACAATTTTTAATGAGCTTGAGGCCGTTTTTAATGAAAAACTTATTGTGGAAAAGTTTTTTAACACGTGGCAAAAGTAGCCTAATTTCCAATCTAGGTCATAAGCTATCAAATGCAAATTTTCATGCAAATCCGTTTAGTCGTTCCCGCATATTAAATAAATTAAACTTTTTTAACCGGTAGCAACTCTTAAAAAATAGCCCGTTAACCAATCGGGCCCATAAGCTATCTGCGTACAAAATTTCATGCAAATCCGTTCTGTCGTTTCCGCGTGATGATTTCCCAAACATCCAAACATACAAACTTCCACATTTATAATATTAGTAAGATAAAAGCAGTTTGTGGTACTTTTATAAGTTCATAGTTCTATACCTAAATATTTTGGAAATGTTTGTATGTAAAGTATGTGCTAAGCAGTTTTGTAAATTAAAGAGTTATCATTTGCATTTACAGTATATTTTGCTTAGCTGTCCATCCTCTTTGCGCGGAAAAATTGTGCACTTAAACGAAAAACGCATTTAAGCGAATTTTCTTTACTACTTCAATGAGGATGGTAAACCTATGAAACCAAATAACGGAGGAGCACTTACCACGTATAAATTACTGCAAGCGAAATTTTTTCGGAATGGTATCTAATTACACTGGATCATAAATTTTTATTTGGTTTTTGTTCCCCAGACGCCACTATCCAATTTCTATGTAGAATTGCTCAGTGATTCCGAAAATCGAGTTAAAAAAAATCAAGTTACTGATGAAGAAAATCAAAAAATCTTTGCGCATTTTCATTGGACCACTCATATTTCGTATTTATCCATCGATTTTCTTCATCAGTAACTTGATTTTTTTTGTAACAGATTTGGCACAGAACCTGTTATTTTTTAAATTTTTATTCTGTTAAAGTTTGATTTTTTTCATTTTTTCATAAAAAAATAAAAAAAACTGGAGTGGTTAATTAATTTGTCAGAAACTATAAGCGCTATCGGAAAGTGATATATATATGGCTTATGGAGAATTTCAGTAGCTTTCATTTTCATTAAGATTTTAAAATTGGTTCGTAAGATATACGTGATTTAAAGGATCCAATTTTTGCTTTAAGCTGAATAACGGTAAATGACAAATATCTCGAGAATGTATCCATAGAAAAAAAACTAGCTCGATTTTCAGAATCACCGAGAAATTCTACATAGGAATTGGATAGTGGCGTCTGAAGAACATTTTTGCTGTAAACCAGTGTTATCTGTATAACTACATAAAATTATGGCCGTTTTCGTTCTTCAGCGACATGGGCAAAATAAATAAAATCTTGTGAAATTAGGGTAAGTGTAGAGCCAGTGCAGGTAAACGTAATACTCTCTTTTACAATTGATAATAGTTGCACAATTTTTAAGGCAGATATCGCTAATGTGCAGGTATGTTGAATGCATCTATCGAAGCAGTTTCGATATAAATAAATAAAATAATGCCGCTAATGCGCATTTTGGGGCAGGTTTCTCGAATGTATACTGTATATGCGCATAGGAAATTAAATTGTAAAATGTTTGAGTATTTGTTTCCGAAATGCAAGAAAAAATGTTCAAGCTATAATGCTTATGAAGTGCATTCTTCTAGAAATCATTCCGAAAAAGGCGACGTGGTTAAATGTATTACTTCTATGATCGGCAAATTTAATTGTTCGATGGAATCTTGTGCAGATAGTGAAATGTATTCACATATTTTAAAGCATTTTGCTTGCTGTGAAAAGGTGAATTTTCCAATACTTTCGTGTTTGAAACTAGTTACTAATGCAGGCTCATTTCGACCACATTTTTCGGTAAGCATAAGCAAGCGATATGTATGAAAATATAAAAGCACTTAGTGTATAAAAGATAAGCACTTAGTGTGTAAATATAAGCATCTAGTATATAAACTATTAAGCATCTAGTGTCTAAAATTTTGAACATTTATTGCGTAAAATTCTACAAGAGATGTTTAAAAAAATAGTTGTGTAATTTTAGACATTTATAGTCGGTAATGTGTTGCCTACCATTATCGACGTAAATTTGCCAAAAAAATTTTTAAAATGTTGTTATCGTTCTATGTTACAAAATATCTTTCACTGTTGTATAAGTTCCGAAATCCTCGAATTTCGTCCTTCCAACTTTATCAGCTTAAAAAATTACCTATTCGACCGTGCGAATTGAAAAATTTAAATTTATTTAAATTCTAAAGAAATTTCTTCTTGCATTGGTACCCATATTTTTATTCTACATTGCATTGAATTTTTTAAATAATTTTTGGAAGTAATCATTATTTAAAATTACAAAGCCCTTTAAAATAAAACCTGACGTCAGAGAGGATTAATAAAACGCCACTTTAAATAAAAAAATAGGTTTCCAACCCATTTATTTATTATTTACTAGTAAGCCCGGGCAGACGTTGTCCTGCTACACACAGATACATAGGCAGGTTACATGCATCGTAGATATTATGGGTCTTCACACCAAAGCTTGGTACTCGGAAACTCGGTGCTCGGTAATTTTTTCCCATGTATTTTGTTTGTGTAACACTACACAACACAAAAAAATACATTAGAAAAAAGTACCGGACACCGAGTTACCGAATACTGAGCTCGGTGCGAAGAGCCATAGTATTTCTTGCGTTGCATTTGGTATTGAAATTTACAAAATATTGTTATTATTGTTCACTACGTTTGAAAAAAAACGATCTCTAGTTACGGTTCAAACATCAGCCAGGGGAATGGATAACATTGGATGGTGTCCAAACTAGAGATGGGCACGGGCCGGGCTTTTGGCAGGGGCCCGACGGGCCGAAATATTTGCTGTCAGCACGAACTCGTGCGGGCCTGGGCGTCCAGTAAAATTTCATAAAAGCACGAAAAGGCACGAAAAAGCCCGTTGCTAATACTAAAAATTTAGATGAGCTTTTATTTTTATACAAAAAAAAAAATAGTACATAAGTAAAACTCTTTTGATAAGAGAAAAGCAAAAAAAGAAATATTTGGAAACCGATAGAAAATATATGATACTTAGTTTTGTTTACATACATATCTGTACATAAAATACCTTCCACTTTTTCTACTTCCCAGAAAATATATTATAAAAATCTTTGTTGTAAACTATTGATTCGCTTAAGTAAATATACATATGGACATAAACACAAAATTAAAAATATGTATATATGTATACATACAATAAAAATTGGCTCTTTATTTCCGGGCTGGGGCGTGTCCCGTCGTGCCCCACTAAAATTCTTAACGTGCGGGCTTGTGCGTGTTTTTGAAAGTTGATTTTGCACTCGTGCCGGGCCGGGCCTGAAAATTTAGGCCCGTGCCCATCTCTAGTCCAAACGGTAAATTTTGTTTTGCTGTTGATATGCGCATGTTTCTATGTATAAATATATACTACATCATTTTGTTGTTATCTTACCTATTATATAAACATATGTACATATGAAGCGTAGCCGCGAATAACATTGGAAAACTCTCACTTCGGATATGGGCAGTTTGTAGTTAGCGTAAACGAACATAACGGCACGAGATTTTTAAGAACTTTGCGAGAAGCATAGAAAAAATGTCGGTGAAAAAATATATATATATAGGATATATAAATATCCTATCGTTTAAGTTGGAACTAACAATACACACCCACAAACTTTCATCGAAATCGGTTAAGCGGTTTCGGAGATTAGCGTAAACGAACACAGTGACACGGGATTTTTATATGTTAAGATTTTATGGTAGGAGAGCTTCTCAAACAATATAGAAGCAATTTTTTCGATTTAAGTTGTTGAAAAGTTATGAATATCTAAATCCCAGGATTGTGAAAACGATATACCGAAAATCCCGGGATCGGAAAAAGCTGAAAAAATAACGTTCCTAGTACGTACATACTTATGTAAATAATTTGATCATTTTATAGCTTTAACCAAAATATTTCTGCCAAATTCAGTGAAAAGTGTGATGTTTGGGTTCATCACCACCCAATGGTATTTATGTATGTACCACATTAAACCAGTAGAAAAAGGTTTTATTGTTGTAACTATTTCGTGCTGAAAGTCCTTTATGGAGAATAACTTTCCACACAATAAATTGTGCACATGGTTGCTTATGCATGCTAGAGCTGTAACAAGCCGTATGTATTCTATACTGAGTAACGGGTACAACCCCTGACTCGAAGTACCGAATCGTTACATAATAATCTAGTTACTCGCATGTTCCGTATACGCATCATTAACGTGAATCAATAAATACAATACAACATATTGTGCGGGGACGAAACTGTTGTTCGCATCGATTCTCAAGTGTGTTGCGTGTATATGTATGTACATTAGGGTGGTCCAAAAATGCATGTGAAAAAGTAAAGTCGGAATTTTCATGCTCTCATCCCCTAGGATTGTTCTATACCGAAAAAATATACCCTTATTTTTTTATTTCAAATCAAAAAAATATAAAGAAATCGCTCAAAGTGGCCAAAGTTTTCCATGTATTTTATAAGGAGAAAAAAAAACTTTTCGTAGAAATGGTATAGAATAGTGAAAAATAAATATTTTTCTACCAAAAAACCCGGTTTTTCTGCAGGAGGTTCCCAATAATATTACCTATCTTAACTATTGTCAAGACGCCTACGTCACGGAGACAATTATCAACGTTTTTGAAAATTACTACGTATATATTTATTGTCTTGACTGCATTGCCCAATGTGTGTACGCCGTAAGGAAATGTTCATTCGTACATATGCATGAATGTACCCGTACTTTAGGGTGGTCCAAAAACAGTAAAGTCGGAATTGTAATGCTTCACTCACGATTTGTTTCAAAGTTTTCCATGTATTTTTATATGGATAAAATAAAATTTTTCGTTTAAAGGGTATAAAATTCTTGAAAATCAATATTTTTCGAGAACTCTGGTTCTCTTCAGGAGACTTTCAGTAATAATATCCAATTGTTTATTTAACCATTTTTTCATCGCTATAATTTATAGGTCCGCCAAAAACCCACAAAAACCCCGAAAAATGCAATGGGGCGACCAATAAAAAATCGTTAGTATTACAAAATGGTTAACTTAACAATTGGATATTATTACTGAAAGTATCCTGAAGAGAACCAGAGTTTTCCGATCGAAAAATATTGATTTTCAAGAACTTTATACCCTTTAAACGAAACATTTTATTTTATCCATATAAAATACATGGAAAACTTTGAAACAAATCGTGAGTGAAGCATTACAATTCCGACTTTACTGTTTTTGGACCACCCTAATGTACGGGTACATTCATGCATATTTACAAATGAACATTTCCTTACGGCGTACACACATTGGGCAATGCAGTCAAGACAATAAATAAATGCGTATTAATTTTCAAACACGTTGATAATTCTCTCCGTGACGTAGGCGTCCTGACAATAGTTAAGACAATTCATTTTGAGCAAAGTGTCGAACGTGAACGTTGAATTATAAGTTGCAGAAATACACATTTCGTGCGAGCTATTTGAGCTAAAAACTAAAAAATAAAAAAGAAGAGACATACACATCAGCGTTTCTTCAGTTATTTTGTTATGAATTTCTCTTCTTTCTTGCACAAGACGTCAAAATTTTTGTCTGGATACGTCAAATCATTGTCCGGTGATTGAGACAGTTGAAGTTGTTTGAATTAGTGAAAAAGTGTGCATGTATGTATTGCTATTGTCATGACAGTATTGTCAGGTGTAAACCCTAAGTTACGCTAAGAGATTCGTGTGAGGTACAAGTGCTTCTATCAAAAGTAACGAGTGATGTAAAGATACGAAAAATACGGGTGTTGATTGGATTAGTAACGAATACATACATAATGCATGCTAAAATAACAAATATTATAAAACATTGAAAAAAGGTCTGAGATAATTCAATCATATTTCACTTAAAGTAAACACAAAAAGTAATTTACGCTAATTAAATAATATGATAATCATTTGTAAAAACTCTTTTCAACTTTTATTTTTCACAAAACAATATTGCGGATCGGAATGCTCTGAGCGCTTGTGGTAAAATGTAGTTTACCAAAAAATGCAGCCCTGTTGGGTTTTATAAGCTTTTATTTAACTTGGTCATCCCGCGCAAATCGCGGAAATTTCCAATCGATTTTAAACTGACTTCCCGACAAGTTAGAGACTTGAAATTTTCAGCATAGTTCCAATCACGATGACAATGCAATTTAAAATATAAATGAATTCCCCATATGGTCCAGGGGTCTTGATTCAAAGGCGGTCAAAAAATAGTAAGATTTATGGCTAACAGAGCGTAATTTGCCAAAGAACGTAAAACCACTATAAAATTATTAAAGCTGCCGGCGCGCCGCGGCGGTAGTGTAGCAAAGCTATTCCTAGTCTAGATATGAACCACGTTGTAGGCATCATATCAAGGAGATACAATTAGAAGACCCCAGATGTCGCCCCGCCAGAAGAAGTTAAATATTGCGCCTGAATATATGCCATGCTACAGCGGAAATGGACGACACGCCATTTCTTTAAATAAAATTAACTGCTGCTATATGTACATATGTATGTTTATACAAAACGTAAGCAAACAACATTTTGCTTGCCAAGTCTTCTGTTCTCTTTCATTGCAAGTTGAATTATTTTAATATCTATTGCAAAATTTTATACATAAAATAAAATAACACTTTTTAATATACAACGCTTTTATAAATAGACTAAAAATTATAAAATAAAATAATGTAAAAAAAAATATTTTTTAAAAACAAGCTTTTATTTAACCTGTACAATCAAAGGAATAAAATGAAGTAGTTTAACAAAAGACTTTTTAGCAAGAAAATTTTGTCAAAACTGCACTAAAATGAATAAAATAAAATAAGTTAAGGTCTCGTTAAAGTAACTAAAAGCCATTTAGTGAAAGGAGTTATTCAAACTCTAATGAAAATTACTAACAATTTGTACTAATTTACTTCGTTTTTAAAAAAGTTTGTCCTCGAATTCAGCGTACATGTATGTATGTATGCAGATATTTAAATGCCGGTTTGCTATTCGCGCGGCAAACTTTTTTAAAAACGAAGTAAATTAGTACAAATTGTTAGTAATTTTCATTAGAGTTTACACATTTCTGATAAATTTCTCAAATTTCAATGAATGATCTTGATAAACTGAAGCCAATGCAACTCTGTCGCAACTCTAGCTGTGTTTTTTTCGCAATAATCGGGATCCACAAAAAAATGTTGGACGCAAATACAAATTCAATTCATTCAAAATGCATTATATCGTGTTGCAAAATTCGCTCCGAGCGTGTTCACTGTTGACCATTCTATTTAAGGGCCAGTTTTGCAGTGCTGGTTTAAACTCAGTTTAAAGGAAGTTGAATTAAACTCAGTTTAAATTTAAACTAAGCTTAAACTACTGACCAGTTTTTCATTGTGAGGCCTTAAACCGCTTCATGGTTAGCTGTTATGTAGGACAACACCGTTTTTTCTTTATGCAGATACAAAACGGAAATTTAAAGAATTTGTTAGGTGCTTAGGGATGCATTCCATATTTTTACATTTGATGTTGCCTTTTTAATATACATATTTGCCTTGTTTTGCCTTTTCTACCTTAAAGGCCAGTTTGTAGCTCCCAAGAAAATAAAAAAACTCCATACAAAATGACGTACAAGAAACGGCTAAGAAATTTGTGTCAAATTTCCTTAAGGCAGTACGCAGTTCTTAAGAAATTTGCTGCGTTTTCTAAAGATTTTTTTTGTTTAAAAGGAGCACAGGGCAACCCATTAGGGCGGGTCGAAAATCTAATTTTTCTCAAATCCTTTGGTAATAGTGAAAATATATTGTACCATGAAGTCAACAACAAGACTTCAAAATATTAGTCTTTTATTTTAATTGTAAGAGCCCGCGCATCGACCGCCAAGTGACCCACAGCACACTAGTCGAATAAGACCAAATCCTGTCAAAAATTCTGGGTTCAGCAAAAAGGTTTGGTACATATTATTAGATAATGAATCAGTTAACGCAAAGGATAAAGTCAAATATCATTTCTCGCAGCCCTTTAGCTTATCATTAATCTCAAATGTATATTTTTCAATAAAATTTTAATTGTTCATTTGATAATTGCACTGGCCTATAGTCAAACGATGTAAAAAACAGCATTAATATTGCTGGCGTGCATTTAGGTCGCTGGTTCCAAATATTCTAATCTTTTTTTAATATTAGCTATAGTTTGCAAATTTTTGCAAATTTAGGAACAATTTCGGTAGCTTTTATAGATAAGCCATTATTTTCCATCATCGTGGAAAAATTTTGTTTATGCGAATGACTAGGGAAACACTGAACAGGCACAACTTCTATAAACACTAATTGGTTTACTTATGTTGATACATACAATTTAAAATGGCAAATATAGGAAAATTACAAAAAATTTTGATCAAATTTTTTTTTTATTTTATAATAATTTGTTTATAATCTGAACGATTTTAATCACATTATTATCATAAATCAATAACAGTAAGTCTCGCCTTCGATTTGGTAATTATTACGTACCGATCGAGTAACATATATCAAAGTTATACGAAAAACTTAAGTGGATCTCCATTTTTTATACAAAAAAATTCTCATCGATTGTATAAATAACTTTTAAATAAAAGAACCGAATTACAGAAAAGTGTGCGAGGGAGTGACCTTTTTTCGTTCAACATGAGTGCAANTATATATCAAAGTTATATGAAAAACTTAAGTGGATCTCCATTTTTTATACAAAAAAATTCTCATCGATTGTATAAATAACTTTTAAATAAAAGAACCGAATTACAGAAAAGTGTGCGAGGGAGTGACCTTTTTTCGTTCAACATGAGTGCAAAGCAATATCGTCCAATTGCAGAGTCCTCAAAAGGATTTCTCAGGATATTTTGCATTTATCTACAGTCACTTTTTCACATAATGGAATTAACTAAAATATTTGCGTACATCTAAACACTTATTGCACGTCCCCTACTTTCATATAACGGCAAATTTAGAAACCGCGAAAAATGTTCTTCGGTGACTAATGAAACCATTTCGCACCAATTTTCAAGACTGCATAAATGGACTTAAAATGGGCGTTTCTTACCCTAATTGTATTATGTTAATGTATGTAAATACTTATATTTATGCTTGAAACTACTATTAACTTATCAAACGATCCCTCATCTTTGAAAATACATGTTTGTCTTCATTCACCAGGATCTTGAAAACTGACCAAATCGACGTGATCAAGTCCATGGTCCTTTATTATTATATAAACATCCGAAAACATTAAAACGTTTGAAAAAAAAACCTCGTCTCACTTGTTTGTATTTTTCACTTGATTGCTGAAGTAATGAAGAATTGAAAACTCATAAGGGAATATTATAGTTTTTGTAAGTTTTATCTTAATATCTTAAAAACTTGTAGACTTATTGAAAAATTATAAAAGAACATGAGGTACTAAACTTAATAACCTTTAATTTTATATACCGTGCTGTTTATAACAATTAACGCATTCCATAGATATTACAGGCCAAAGTTTCATTTTCAAAATTCATACCCTTTGATTCAATTGCGCGGGCTAAAGATAAGTTTTAAATTAATCTTTCGTGGCCAATAACAATTGGCTTAGACCTAAGACATCATAATATTACTATTACAATACGGACAAATGCATTTTATTTTCCCCCATACAAAATCGACCCAGCCTACAACCCATGTTTGCAATAGAAATATATGCCCTTTCCATTATTTCTTGAGGAAAGAGTGAGGCAACAAAATGTGAGGTATCAGATGTCAAAATTCCTTGGACACACACACGAAATATGTACCGGTAATTTTTTTCTTGTCCGTTTTCTTGAGAACTGCATACTGGCCTTAAGTTGTAAAGGGCAAGGTAAAAGCTCTTATTCCTGATAATATGAAGGTTTTAAGCGTTCTATATTAAAATTGGCGCCACTTATATCAGCTCACGTCGAGCGCACGTTGAGTACATTCAAAGCTTTTCTTCGCGAAAATCGAATAAAAATGCTGGCAGAGAACTTCAAAATGCGTCTTGTGGTTCAATGTTACTACAACCCTGCAAAAACCGCGACTACTCCATGCATGCGTGTAAAGAGTACTCCCTAAGNCAAAAGCAGCTAAGCAAAATATACTGTACACCTTTAGCCTTGTTGACTGTCACATTAATATGAAGATTAAAATTAAGCTTAGGATCCATTGTGATACCAAGGTCCACAAAATTGTATACCTGTTCCAGGTTATGGTTACCTATTATATAAGAAACTGGCAGAACAGCTCTTCGCGAGAAGCACATTACTTTACATTTCTTAAGATTTAGAGGCATAAGATTTACTTGACACCAGTAAGCCATGCTGTGTAAGTCTGATTGTAGAAAAGACCTTTCTTTAATTGAAACGTACGATTTATAAAGCTTTACATCATCTGCATACATTAAAATTTTGGAAAATTGTATATCTGTAAAATATCGTTCATAAAAAGCAAGAACAGAACCGGGCCTAGGTGGCTACCTTGAGGGACTCCTGAAGTAACATCAATGACGTCAGAGATAGTATTTTTAAACATTACCCTTTGTGATCTATCATAGAGGTATGAAGAGATCCAACGTAGAAAATTAGGTGGAAGACCAAGAAGATCAAGATTGTAGATGAGCAACGAGTGGCACACTTTGACACTTTACTGAAGTCGGTATATATAACATCAACAGTTCTGCTTTCACTAAATGCTTTTGAGATGTAGGATGTTAATTCGAGTAAATTTGTAGAAGTTGATTTGCCCTTGCAAAA
>NW_016158101.1:102778-103153 GCF_001687245.7 Rhagoletis zephyria | reverse complement strand
CAGTTGTAATTTTTGATGAGATGTAAAGCTTTATATCGTCTTCGGTAGTGTCTCTCGAAAATCTAGAAACAAAGATTGACTTCTTTGGCGGAACCACAACTAGTTTCCTTGTATCAGACTGGACTACCGGTGGAGGGGATTGAGTTTCTGCGTCAGTAGTTGAGGATAGGGAAGGCGGTGGATGCTTTGAAGATGATGCCACCACTTCAATGGGGGAAGGGGAAGATACTTCAGGCTATTTATTATCCGAAGCAGATTTCGTTGTACGGTCTTTTGAGGCTGAGGATTCTGATGCTGGAGGACACGGAGAGGATAAATTAATTAAGTCCGTCGGAAGATTATTCTGACGTGCAACGGCAGCAATTTCCTTAGATG
>NW_016158101.1:84470-102519 GCF_001687245.7 Rhagoletis zephyria | reverse complement strand
TTTAATTTGGCAAGTATCAAGATCACAGTTCATATTGAAAGATTAATGTAATACACTCGTTAATAAAAGACAAACAAAATAAATTATAACAATTAAGGAGCTGATGTAAATAGCTTTAAATAAATGTAGCGAACAGTTTGAGTATCACTGTAATTATGACACTTAGTAAACGCAACGCAAACAGCTGTGACAAGAATTACTAGAAGAAGTAAACAAAAAAAGTAGAACAAATGTGCAAAAACAAAATCAAAGTTAACTACAAAGGATACAACAACAATGATAGCAACAAATGACTCGGCAAAATTAGAATGTATGCTAGTGAAATTTAATTAAATTTACTTTCATATAAAACCAATAACTTTCACTTAGCTTCAATTATTTCACACTCTGATGCTCATAAGCACTTTTTATCACTACTTTAACACAGAAGTAGCACAATGAACTTAGTAAGTAGAAAGCCAAAATCAGAGCACAATAAAGTACAACTTCACAGCTTGACGTTTGCTATGATGATGGGCCTTAACAATGGCATTGTTGTTATATTTTTTCGTTTGTACACGCTTTAGTTCTTCACTTCTCAAATGCTTTTTCGAAATTAATACAATAATAATACAATACAATAATACAAACCAATACAAAAATTAAAAATTACATGTTGCCACTGACGGCGTTCGAACCCGAACATGCTGGGAGCTAAGAACTAACAGCGAGCAGACATGCTTTCAAATGCTCAACTTCAATCACGTTTCGTTAAAACACGAGCAGTGATCGGATGACAAACAATAAGCTGGCGCAGAGACATGAGTTGGTCCGCTACAGCATGACAGAGGAACACTTTTGTAAGTACTCCAATTTACTACAAATAGGCTACATGGTCCAACGATTTTTGCAAGGAACTATAGATATTAAAGTTTTGTGAGTTAAAAACTCGAAAGGAGAAAATAGTCAACGTATCAAAGTAGAACTTTTTCATATAATGAAAGTAGTTCATAGTTTTTCTCTTTTTACTTGTAAAATAAACATTTCTAAAACAAATACATTTCTTGATTATTTTTCGGGATTTTTTACTTTTTTGCCGTTTTTGCGATTTCTAGTGCCTTTTCTCGCCTATTTCGTGGTTTTATTTTGCGTTTTTTTAATAGGTTTTTAGGTCCTAAAAATCCGTTCCCTTTTTATTACTTAGTCTTTTGGGGAACATTCAGAAATTCCGAGTGTACTCTTATCTTTCGATATTAAAAATGCTTAAAAAAGCCCGGGTTCCCGTTGAAATTTTGACGAAATTGGGCCTTGAAACTTTAGACTCAGCGAAATCACGACGGCATGCACTTTTATTATATTTATAGGAAGGGTAAAGGAATGGTAAATAAACACAGTACATATGTAAGCGTTTTTCTAATTGAATTACAGAGAGTTGGATTTGAAAATTATTAAATTTTCCTTTTAATGTGACTACAACCTAACAAATTTTGAAACATCGGAGACAAATGAGTTTGATTTCGTGTATTTCGCAAACAATTAAAATTTGTTTCCTAATATTTTATCAAAATGTTGGCAGTTGACAACAAATATACAACTTAACAACTGATAGATTAAACTCGGTTTAACCCACCCAGATTGCGCGTTTAAACTTAGTTTAAATAAGTTGACCAACCGTCCTCCTTTGAGAAGGATTGTCCTCCTGAAACGTGATTTGTCCTCCTCAAAAATTTCGTCCTTCTCTGTCCTCCTTTTGAACAAAAATGTCCTCCTTTTCAAGTTTTGTAGCAGTAATGAAATCATGATTCAATAACTACAGGTTGTAGCAATCGTACAAAAACAACATTTACCGTTGGTATGAACTCCTTGTGTCAACATCACCTTCTTTATCTATTCATATTCGTATGTATATGTATACCCTGCATACCAGGATTTCAGAGTATTCTGAAACGTTTCACATTTTTTTTTACGAATTTTCTTTAAGAAATCGTACAGAAATTTCTTTACTAGTTCTTGCCTGCAGCTTCATATATTTTTCTTTAAAGATTCCTAAAAGAATCGTAATAAATTTCCGATACTCTTAAAGATTTCGGGAGCATTTGTTTGCAGGGTATATATTTACGTATATGTGAATGTATACGCGAATATGTAAACAAAGCACAACAGGCGATAGTTTGACGCAAGCGTGCTCATAAGAAGAAGCATGGCTTCTATCGCTATCACCTGCAGTTAGGGTTGCCAGACGTACTGCTTTTGGGAATAAACGTACTCCTTTTTATTGTAATGTACTCCCTTGTACTCCCAAAAAAAATATCTGGAAATGTACTCCTTTCTTAGTTTTGTACTTCTTTTGTACTCCTTTTTCTAGCTATAAATATTTTATCATATACTGTTGCACAGGTTTTATTGAAAAATAAAAGGGAACTTTATAGATGTTGCGAAAAAAGTAGTTTATTGTTAATTATCCACAGATTTAACTTAAATTTTATTAATAAGTTTTTAAATTTTAACCTTCATTTGCATTTACCAGCGGTAAACACTTTGAGAGAAAAGCTCAAGCGGCACGCAAGTCTTCGTCGGTTACTTTATTACATATCTTATGTAACCATAGGCTAATTTCCTCCATTTGGCTCCTTTATATTCCATCTTTTGTCCAACATAAGGCCTCATACTCAGCAATCGAAAAGACTCGGAACTGGTGACTAGGAGGCCATACATTCGACCAACCCTATACCTATCCAGTTTTCTTTTTTTATACAAAATCTAAGAAAAAATACACCTGAAAAAAGCATGTACTTATCTTCCAAAGCCTGCAAATGGAAATAAGAATTAAAATTTTAAAACCAATTATTAAAATTAAAGTAAACTATTTATAGAGTTAGCAAAATATACTTTTTCGCAAAATCTTTAAAGGACTCTTATTTTTCGAAAAACCTTTGCGACCGTTATTATTTTACGCCCTGTACTTTGCCATTCATATTGTGGCAAACACTACTTAGTAAGTAAAGTTAAGTGTGATAGTGAAAAGGCAGGGTAGGTGCAAGGCGCTCGGGTGTAAAAATCAGAAAAATTTTAAATTATTAATTAAAAAGTTGCCATACATTCAGGAATAGCCTGGAATTCTTTTGTAGAATTTAGTTATTTATTTTTAACATATATTGTTGCTTTGAAAAAGAATTCTATGATATCCGTGTTTGTTTGTACCTAAATAAAGAAATTGCACAAAAAAATTAAAACAAAACTTGTACTCTTTTTTAAATTTTTTTACTGTTTTTTTTTCTATCGAAAATAGAAATGTACTCCTTTCTCCGTTTCATAATCTGGCAACCCTACCTGTAGTTGATACGCCTTGAATGAAATTTAAAAAAAATTCTTTCAGAATATTATTATTTTCTTATCGTACACATTCATTGTATTTAATAGGCGTTAGCATTGTTCAAATTTCAGTTAAATGTTGTAAACATTTGACTCAACTAATCGCCTGTGAAAGTTGAACAGTGTAACCCCCTTTTAGCCCTAATCAATAATATTTTAACCTTTACAACATTGAAAGATTAGATAACGACGCGTCTCCACAAGCGGAAATTATTGCCTACCATATGTCATTTTGTTTGCCAGATACATATGTTTGTATAAGTTTTATTAGTGGCAAAATTTGTGTATGGGGATTTTTTACCTTGATAAAAGATTGTGTAAGATGGCTTAAAATAAGCATTGGAGCGTAAGTCTGCATAAAAAATTTTAGAAAATGTGTTATTTCACATCCAAGTACATAATAAAAAATAGCACAGGCCTGTGTAGTTTTCCCCTTAACAAATTAATTAGCGATTTGGGTATGTATAGGTACCATGCTACCAAAAAGATAATAAAAATTTCGTCACGAAATTTTTTCGAGAAAATTATTTTTATAATTTTTCTTAGCATTTCCGTTCATTACTAGCGTTAACTTCGAAATAACATAAGTTGTTCTAATTAACTTAAGCTCTTTATGAATATTATTAGTAATAATATTGGTTTTTAAGAAAAATTCTATCCAAATTATTTAACTTTTGGCTTTTCATGGAAGTTGCTTAAAATTCTAACATGTAAGTACATTTCATCAATAAAAATAAATCTGGACGTGCTGGAAAAGAACCAGGGATGTATTTTAATTTAACATACCTAGATTACGGCTGCCATAATCCTGAACCCATCGACTAAGACACTTATCATCCAAATCAAAAACGAAGATACAAGTGAATATGGTGACAATATATTCCCTAAAAGTAAAGTTGCTTTGGTTCTGATATTATAAGCAATATAGTTTTGTGGCACAATCCGTAGTACTGAAATACTGACGATGATGAAACGCTCAAGTTTTGAATTTTTAATTATAGCCCTGTATGCAGCTCTCAAGAAAACGCTCAAGAAAAAATTGCCATTATTTCGCGTGTGTGTCCAAGGAATTTTGACATTTTTGATACTTCACAGCCTGTTGCCTCACTCTTTCCTCAAGAAATAATGGAACGAGCATATATTTACGTTGCAAAACTGGGTTGCATTGCGCTCTTTTTTCACAAAAAAATTTAGAAAACCGTAGTAAATTTCTTAGGAACTGCGTGCTGCCTTAAGGAAATTTGACTCAAGAAAATTTCTTAGCCATTTCTTGTACGTCATTTTATATGGAGTTTTTGCTTTTCTTGAGAGCTGCATACAGGCCTTAAAAACGAACAAATTTATCTTGACGGTGACGTAACTTAGAAAAAGTGGCGCCTTTAACGTGGTCTTGAATGTTTTCCTAACCACCATTAGCGAATTTCCGCATATCATACAACTCACTTCATGACCATTTTTGCCAATTTTTATATTCATAACCTGAAGATAATGAAGATTAAGACAGAAGCCATTCTAAAAGACTTACCCAACAAGGACTGAAAAAAACAGGGACCGAAAATAACCGTTATCATGAAGGATTTTTATTTAAAAATCATTGTATAATCGTTATTTAAATCGTTTAAAAATAATCATTATTCTTAGATTTTTATTTTTTCAATCATTTTTAATCGTTATTTTATGATTTTTATATCTTTGATCAAAAATAATTGTTATTTTATGACTTTTATTTTTTCGATCATTTTTAATCGTTATTTTATGATTTTTATATCTTTGATCAAAAATAATTGTTATTTTATGACTTTTATTTTTTCGATCATTTTTAATCGTTATTTCGTGATTTTTATTTTTTCGATCATATTTAATCGTTGTGTTATGATTTTNTTGTAAATAAATGTCTTAATTTAAAAAAAGTGTTGCCGAAAAATGTAAGTAATTCAACGTTAAATAAATTCTTCTCTTTCCATATTTGTATTAAACGTATGTATATGCTATACAAGCCATGCAATAAGCAATAATAACTACTCATCAATAGTTTCGTGAAAAAGCGCCTTTATGNTTTTTTCGATCATATTTAATCGTTGTGTTATGATTTTTATTTTTTCGATAATTTTTAATCGTTATACTATGATTTNTTATATTTCATTATTATCTTTTCCTTGAAATCAAAAAAAAATTAATTCACATTAATTTCAAAATAAATCTGAAATGATTAGAAGCTATTCCTATTATTTTTTATTATTAATTAATTTTATTATTAATTCATGTTGTATTTTGAAGAAAATTCTTAATGTTAATGGAACAGACTTTGATTTCGCAACCACACAGCTGATTGCTTTGACAGCGTTCCAAGCTACATTTGGCCAAACAAGCTTTTAAAGTAAATTAAAGCAAAATGAAGCAAGCCTACATTGGGCCAGCACCTTAAGATTGTTCTGTTGTTTGGTCCGATGTTTATAAGTACCACAATTAGAAGAGATAGACCCATTGAAATGTATACTTAAATGNCTCGTGATAAATGAATTCAAGCAAATTGCTAAAGGCGTTTTTAAACAAAATGTTGTTTAACCAAAAATTCTGCAAGGATGTACATATATACATTAGACTGCATCACTCCCCATACAAAAAAAAATCGGTACTATTTTTCCATTGGAATTAAAAAATCTATTATATTTTCAGACGTCCACCAAAATATTTCGAAAAAATATTAAGATTTAAGTGAGCGGGACCAATTTCAAAATACCTCCAAAAATGGAGTATTTAACTCATTCAAAGGATGAAAGGGAAAGGTAGGATGAACGAACGTCATTCAAAGTTGAGTTAAAATGTNGTTTTTATAATGCACTATTCAATTGTAGGAACCGGAAGAATCGGGCCACTATAACATATAGCTCCCATNATGGAGTATTTAACTCATTCAAAGGATGAAAGGGAAAGGTAGGATGAACGAACGTCATTCAAAGTTGAGTTAAAATGTGTTGAAAAAAAAAATTGGGACATGAATGATCTTTTGTTTGGACAGAAATAAAAACAGTATTAAAATACCTTTCTACTGAGATCCCCTAAGTCTAAATCAGAATAGGTTTGGGACAGTTATTCAAGTTTTTCGTAAATCAAGCTTTGATGAAAGTAAAAAAACAGCATCAAAAATCTCATTCCTACGATTCCGTTGAAAAGCTTTTTAAATATTTTCATGNCTATAAAGATCGGTCACTATATTCTATAGCTCCCACACAACTGATTGTTCAGATATAAGATTTTTCGTTATAACTCCTCCATTTATNAATGTGTTGAAAAAAAAAATTGGGACATGAATGATCTTTTGTTTGGACAGAAATAAAAACAGTATTAAAATACCTTTCTACTGAGATCCCCTAAGTCTAAATCAGAATAGGTTTGGGACAGTTATTCAAGTTTTTCGTAAATCAAGCTTTGATGAAAGTAAAAAAACAGCATCAAAAATCTCATTCCTACGATTCCGTTGAAAAGCTTTTTAAATATTTTCATGCAGATTTTTTAAGCTTAATCTGTTTTGTTATCTGAGGGGACTTTTTTCAAAAAGTTCTTTAAGAAACTATTTTTATTCATAAAAAACTCAATATTTGGAGGTATTTTGAAATCGGCCCAGCTCACTTAAATCTTAATATTTTTCCGAAATATTTTGGTGGACGTCTTAAGATATAATAAATTTTGTAATCCCGGCGGAAAAACCGAAACTTTTTTTGGTGATGCAGTCTAATATACATATCGATGGCTGAGTGGAAGATCGACCTATCTCGGCAGCCAGTTCGAAAACATTCTATCTCAAAAAACTTTTGAAGAACGCCCTATTTCAGAATTCGTTTCAAAAACGCCCTATCTCAATTGCCGATTCAAAAACGCCCTATATCAGCATATTTTCAATACATTTTGAAGTGGGATAGGGCGTTTTTGAACCGAATTTTGAGATATGGTGTTTTTCAATAAAATTCTGAAATAGGGCGTTCTTGANATACTGCACTGTTTTCACTCATTGTGAAAAGAATACTTACAGTGAAAATGGGGAAGATCGGGTGGCTATAACATATAGCCTCCATATAACTGATTGTTCAGATCTGACATTTCAATGGGTCTATCTCTTCTAATTGTGGTACTTACAAACATCGGACCAAAGTTATAATACCCTTTCATGCTCATGAAAGGTATTCAAATAGGGGTATACTTTTTTCGATATACTTTACTGTCTTTGGACCATCCTAGTGTACGTATGCATGCCTTGTAAAACTGTTTTTTAAGTTAAATCTGTGCACATTCGGTTTTCACATTAAAAAACTAAGAAAAAATTTAAATCATAGTATAACGATTAAAAATGATCGAAAAAATAAAAATCACAAAATAACGATTAAAAATGATCGAAAAAATAAAAATCATAAAATAACGATTAAAAATGATCGAAAAAATAAAAATCATAAAATAACGATTAAAAATGATCGAAAAAATAAAAATCATAAAATAACGATTAAAAATGATCGAAAAAATAAAAATCATAAAATAACGATTAAAAATGATCGAAAAAATAAAAATCATAAAATAACGATTAAAAATGATCGAAAAAATAAAAATCATAAAATAACGATTAAAAATGATCGAAAAAATAAAAATCATAAAATAACGATTAAAAATGATCGAAAAAATAAAAATCATAAAATAACGATTAAAAATGATCGAAAAAATAAAAATCATAAAATCACGATTAAAAATAATCGAAAAAATAAAAATCATAAAGTAACGATTAAAAATTATCGAAAAAATAAAAATCACAAAATAACGATTAAATATTATCGAAAAAATAAAAATCATGAAATAACGATTAACAACGATCGAAAAAATACAAATCATAACATAACGATTAAATTTTGATTTTTATTATAAAAATCAATACGGTTACGGTCCCTGGAAAAAAGTGCTTATTCTTACTTAAGTATATGTTTATATTACTTAGCATTAGAAATAAAATTCAATAAAGTATGATTTTTATAAATTAAGAAAAACTTCTAACTTCTAAAGAACTTCTTCAAACGGCGTCCTAAAAAATCCCTTCTGAAAGCTCTTTTTTGAGTAGCGAAAGCAGTAGCCCTTCAATTTGTGCCGATCCATACAAAAAATGAAGGAGAAAGGAATAACTTTCAGAAAGGCCTTTTGGATAAGATTTTAGTTCCTGATATTATCCTGGGTAGTATTTATGTATGACCCCTCAGTTGTGTACCTGATCAGGAACTTGCACCTTTTCGGCATTCGCCTAAAAAAAAAAGATTTAAAACAAATAAACAAAACAGAAAGAAGATATTCAACATGTTAGAAAAAAAGTTTTGTTATCAGTTTTCGACTACTAATGACAGAAGGCTTAACCTTTTTTCATAGCAAAAACCTGCTAAAAATTAGAGGAGTGTCTGGATTGTTCATTCTATAACAAACACCATACAAACTCACATTTCAAACTTTGTGAAAATATAAAAATTCAGAGAATTATCGCCAAAATTTTACACTTTTGTTTAAGAATTTTGGGAAAAGTTTTGCGTATGCACATTTATAGTCCATGCAGTTTTAGTATAATAAAGTGCGAGATTTATATGTCTACAAAATATCGTTGATTTTTGGTATTTTTTTACGGTGTCACTCATTTTCTTCCATACAAAGTATGTTCGACATTTTCTCATATGGAAGAAAATTAACAACATATCCAACAAAAAAAAAATTGCCAAAAATCAACGGAAATATATTTCGGTCTTATAATTATGTAACGCAGTGTACAATTAACTTGTTTGACTTGTATTTAGAGCAACTTTTTTGTGTTTTCAATATGGAGATTTTGTCCACCTAGAATGCTAAAAAATTCTGGCCACCTTAGTTTAACCCCGTTTAAATTTGACTGAAAAACTACACACTGAGTTTAAACTTAGTTTAAACGACAAACAGAGGTAAACTCGCACTAAAAAACTGACCCTTGAAGTATAAACAGAACGAGCTCGCTAAGTAAATTTCGTCGGACGGAGCGATGCCGACGGGTAATATTCGCTTAACATTTCAAGTAAAACGGAACCGGAACAATAATTCAGTGCAACTACAAATATTGTGGATGATTGTCCGTAAAAAAATGCTAGTTTGAAAATAAGAAAAAGCTAGAGAAAGCCACGAAGCTATATCCTAAATTTCGAAGCTAAACGACAAAGAAGAAAGCTAGATCTACCCTCAAAAAGACTAGATTGGCAACACTGCATACCATCTTTTGTTTGCAAAATGGGAAGCTAAATTCATTTGTTCGGCATTTCCTCTTACTCTCGTCTTCTCTTTGTGCAATTTTGTATTGGCGCTGATCCAGTACTCAATGAACTTGCAGGTTCTTACACGAACTTGCAGGAAGTTACAAAATCATGTAAATGAGAGCGATTTTTGGAGAGTTGTGTAGAGAATGATGTTGCAATATTTTACCAGATGCTTTTTTTGTTCCAGTACCTTTTGCTGTTACTCACTTTTTACTCTCACTCCAGAGAGTGATTTTGCCATTTTTACAGGATTTTACACGAAAAGTATTAGAGCTATTATATCCTCCATACATATCGCACACCGTCTTAAAAAGAGTCACAACTCAAAATTTGGTATTTTTGAGATTATGCGCTAAAAATGCATACAGAGCTTTTATTTACCTTTCAGCAAAAGCTGGAACAAGTCTTTGGGCCTTATGCATAAAAAGTGAGCTTAAGCTCAGACTCAATTTTTGCACTGAAAGGGTGAGCTCAAGCTCAAGAATTTGTACTGAAAATCGAGTCGGAGCTTAAGCTCACTTTTTATGCATGAGGCCCTTTGTTTTAATTTGTAAAAAAAAACCTAAGGTAAAGTCGCCCTTGCCCATATGATTATCATGTGCTAAGAAATAGTTTTTCGCAGTTTCCGACAAACGTGTTATTTTGAGTTGTGACTCTTTAGAAGACGGTGTGCAATATGTATATGTTTTCCAGTTTTTCTGGTGATGTGGATTGTCAAACGATGGAGAAATGGAGAAATATTTACAGCTGCCCGTTATACCCAGACAAAAAGATCCTTTAATTTTGTGGAATCATTGACGGCCGCTGTTGTTGTTGCAGCCTCTAAAGGCTCTCTCCATAAGGACAAAGGCGTTAGTTGTGTAAGGTTTCCTGGGCATGCGAAGAGATGTTTCGAGTCGTGGGGTGTCCCTCCGCATGCCGGACACTCATTTGGCACATCTGCATCTAATCTGCTCAGGTATGAGTTCAACCTGCTGCAGAAGCCAGAGCGAAGTTGGGCTATTGTGGTGCGAGTCTCCCGAGGCAGACGAAGTTCCGTCTCGTCTACGTCAGGTGGTTGTGTGCCCAGAATGGCATTCATAGGTTTGGAGTGTACGTAACTTGAGACTGATTCCCTGTGAATGCCGCTCAGGGCCGGTCGATATGCTGACGGCTCCAGAGGTTGCTTTATGATCCTCTGGACTTTGTCCTTTAGACGGCCGCTGTGGTGTAGCGGTTAGCAGTGCGCGGCAACATTCCGCAGGCCTGGGTTCAAGCCCGGTTCAACCCAACATAAAAAAAGTTTTTTTTCTTATAGCGGTCGTCCACCGACAGGCAATGGCAAACCTCCGAGTGTATTTCTGCCATGAAAAGAACTTCTCATAAAAATACAATCGCCTAAGGTCCCTCCCCTTGTTTGACAACATCAATGCGCACGCCACAAATCGGAAGAGAAGCCCGGCCAAACACTAAAAAACGTGTAAGCACCAATTCTATTATTATTATAGTCGCAAAGAATTCCCAAATTTGTTTACTTTGGAAATGAATTATCTCTTCGAACCAACTGCCTCAGTGAACTCAAAAAGAGTGTTTAGTGCATCGGGCAGCATTTATGGTGAAAATAGAAATGGGTTCTTGACCGGAAATGCGGAAATGCTTCTTTGCAAAATGAAAAATATATAAATATTTAACTCTTAATTACTAATTACATGCTATTAAATTTGATTACAAAATGTAAAAAAAAATCTGAACTAGATTTTTAAATAGAATCTTCTATAATCGAAATCAGGAAATCTGGCCGGGTTTTTAACTTAAAAGTAACGTAAAGTAGTCGAGGCGTAAATAGTCACTCCTAGTTCAAAAAATATTGAGCTTATAGTGCATTTATCGTTAGTCTAGCCCTGCTGTGATAACCCTACTGAAAGTTGCTGACAAGATAACCATACGCCTGTGAGACGTATAATAGTTTGCCTTGAATTTATGCTAATAAAAATGTTATGGAAATTTGCTTCAAAGATATGGAGGCTTTAAACAAATATTTATTAATTAAATGCATTTTATTTAGAAACATTTTTCATTTAAAATGGAAACACCACCGATTTCCATATTCATTTCGCGAATGAGAGAAGGAAAAGTTTAAAAAGCTTACGTCTCGTAGACGTAGGTACTTCCCTACAGGGATGTTACATACTGTGTATGTATCTGCATTAGGGCTGTTTCGAATGTCATATTTTTCACATTCGCGAATGCCAATGCGAATTTCCGGAATGCGAATGTGCGAATGCGAATGTTAGGAATAACATTAAAAAAGCTATAATGAACTTAAGTCATCATTTTTATTACTTAAAAATTTTGTAAATTATTAGAACATTGAACGAGTGCTTAACCTATACAGTGTTTTAATCTAATAGTCAAAGTTCAAAAGGGGCCTATTATATTAAAAAAAAAGTAATTTTGCTGTATTTTCTCCCATGAGGCGATTTCTTACAGGATCGTATATAAGGCCGGCTGCACTGAAAAATTGCTCACTTGGAACACTGGCGAGTGGAGCGCTCAAATATTTGCGGACCAGATCTGACAATTTGTCATATTTTAGTTTAGTTTTCCACCAATCGAGAGGATTTTCACCGATATGAGCTCGTTTTTTTTTAAGATAGGCCTTCAATTGAGCTTTAATTTCACACTTTTTGATGTCTCCAGATTCTACATCCGAGCATTCGGTTTCGCTGGAGGAATCAAATTATTTCTAGGTTGCTTATAAGACTTTAAGCAGTACTTGTTGAAGGCCCATCAATGTTGCTTGATATACTACTTAACCGTTTAGCGTCTTAAGCTAAAAGCCGGTTGTTGACAGTGGCGTCTAAAATATATTACATATATTATACTAGAATAATCTAGTACTTTCATTTTTATGGATAAATTAAAATGACTTCTGCTACGAGTCGAAGACGAGCTCTATAATGCGCCAATTGATTCGCCAACTGCTCTTTAGTTAGTTCGTGCATAAAGTAGCTCAAAAGCAGTTAATCAAGATCTCGTCATACCCCTGTAGGGAAAACACGAACTAGTGAACAAGATTTCTAGTTCAGTCCTAGTTCTTTTTTGCCAAAAACGAACCAGTTCAACATTAACTAGTTCCGCACCAGTTGAAAAACAGTGAAATGTGGTACTTTCACTAAACTATTTTATTTTAAAGTTTTAAAAGCAGGGAAGGTAATCATTATGAGTAAAATAATTTAAACCAGCATTTAATTATTATTTTATGAATTATTATTGGGTTTTATTTTTTCGCTCAAACGGAAATAATTATTAATGGTTGCGGAAAAAGAGGCATTTAAAAAAAGTGTCAAAATAATTACCACTTTCTTACTAAATTTATTTAAAAATGCAAGCCATCAGAGCTACCTTTGTTTAGGAAAAGACAAATTAATTTTTTTTATGCAATCCAGCACAACTACCTTAATATAGTCAGTCAATAAGGGTTAGGTACAACGAATTTTTTACAATACGGGCAACTATTTTTTAAATATTTTAGTTTTCGGTAATTTTTTATAAAAATATGGTTAATTCTACAACAAAATCCCCAAAAATCGGAGTTCCAAACCTTGTGCAAAATTTAAGAAAATTCTGCAAAATTTAATTAAAATAATTCACTTTCTATTTACGCTCTCTAGAAAAAAGTTGAGTTTGCAGTTTTTTAGCCCATTCAATTTTAGTTATATAATGAAGTGCAAGTATGAGGAATCTAGGACTTACCAAACAACAAAAAAAAATTGCTATATATTAATGGTAAGTCCTAGCTACCTCAAACTTGCACTTTGTTATACTAANTATATAATGAAGTGCAAGTATGAGGAATCTAGGACTTACCAAACAACAAAAAAAAATTGCTATATATTAATGGTAAGTCCTAGCTACCTCAAACTTGCACTTTGTTATACTAAAATTGAATGGGCTAAAAACTGCGTCCTTAACTTTTTTCTAAAGAGTGTAAATTGCAATATTTCGTTGGAAATTTACAGAGTTTTCTTTAATTTTGCATAAGGTTTGGAACTCCAATTTATGGGGTTTTTGGTGTAGAATTAACCATATTTTTATAAAAAATTAGGGATAAATAAAACATTAAAAAAATATTTGCTGGTATTGTAAAAACTTCGCTGTACCTAAACTTTATTGACTGACTGTATATCTTATTTACATTAAGTACGACAAAAACTTTTAAAGTACTTCATACACATATAAGCTTAAAAAGAACTGAATTTACTTAAAAATCAATATGCTTAAATTTAGAGTGAACTAATATTTTTACTTTTAAGCAGAAGGCACTTTGTTTTTTACTTACTACTTAAGTTTAATACTACTACTAATGTGGTTTATAAATTTTTAATAAAAGCGTTTAAACATTTGTGATGGTATTATCCTGCCTTCAACTGATCGAATTTAATATAAAAGGGAAATGTTTCGACAAGCCTGATTAGAAACGTAGATCTAAGGTGACGAATTTATAACAGGTTGGGAACTATAAAAAATGGATGCAGATCGAACTAGACCTCATCTGTCGAATTAGGAACTGGTTTGGAACTAAAGAAAAGGGGATGCAGAACGAACGAGATCATCTGTCGAATTTGGAACTGGTTCGGAACTATAGAAAAAGTGGTGCAAAACGAACTAGATCTTATCTGTCGAATTAGAACTGCTTCGGAACTATAGCCAAACAATTGACACTTCCTAGGACATCGCAATGTTAAATTCGCCAGTCGCTAGCATGCAAAGAGAATTAACGCGTACTACTCATGGTTCCAAACGCACTAAAACCGAACCAGTTCCGCACTAGTTCATTTCCCAACAGGGACGTCCTGTTTTTCATACCTTAAAGTATGTATAATTAAAGGATATCATATTCCGCACATTTATTTAATTTCAGTTTATATCCATGATAGGAATTTTAACATACATACATGTATAATTACATATGTAAACTATGCAAAATAAAACTTGAATTCTCATCCAGCTGGCGTAGTTTTTCGTTCGAAATTGTAAAAAAATCATCCGTTGAGAAATTGTCTCAACACCGGTTGTTGTCCGCACCCTGGTTAACAGACTTAGAGCCATTTCAACAACTTTATAGTGAACTCTCATGTACACATTCGCATTCGCAAAACATTCTTATCATTTGATACGAATGCGAATGTATAAAATGATGCGATTCATTCGCATAACGAGTGCGAATTCAAATATTCGCAACATCCCTCATTTGCATATATACATAGCTATGTACATACATACATACATATCGTCGTTTAAAGTGCAAAACCGCGTATCAACAAAATGCAAAACCGCGTATGTGAAATTGTAAAAATTATTTTCTAGAGCGTAAAAACACTCATATTCAAAATGGTTTTTTTTTTTTATACAGCAATCGCATATCTGCCTAGTATATTTCAGGACGAATGGATACTGATTGAGCCAAGAGCTCGTGTGAACAAATCCAATTTTTGGCAGCCAATGTCAGTTATGCGGGTTTGCAGAATTACGATACGCGGTTTTGTACTTTAAACGACTATATGTATCGATCCTTAAAATTTAGATACATATGTATGTATATAGACAAAGCAGAATGCTTTGTTTATTTATTTTAAAATTAAATGGAAAGGAGATTTTTTATTTTACTCAAAATAAGTAATATAAAAAGAGCTCAGTGATATAAATATTACTATCAGGATATTATAAATCAAAATTTATAGAAAATTACACATTTATAAACTGCAAATACATGCATACATATGTATGTACAATACAGATTTATATTTATCTAAACCTTTTGTCCGATGAAAACGACGAACTTCGTACAGTTGTAATTTGAATAATTTTACATATTAAAGTGATGTCGGAGAACTTTATGGGAAAATTGGAGTAGCACAAAATATAAACTGCATGCCTACTCCCTAATATGACCAAGGCAATTTGTGTCGGTTTTTGCTACGCGAATTCTGCTCTTTTTGGCCAATTTGCTTTTACATCCCACATAATGCCACTGCACGCAAACCGTATACGCTCGATTCCCATAAATTATATTCGGCAACGCATCACGCGACGCAATCTTTTGATTGCGTCTTTTTATTTTTTGGAACACTTTGCCTTCCTTTTTTGCTTTTTGTTTTTCATTTCAGCTAACAGCTTGTTTATTACGTTTGTGGGCGATGGCTTTTGTTGTGTTGTATAAGTTTTTCTTTCTTAAAGATTTTTATGACCAAATTACCTGCATAGAATGAAATTCTGATGCTGTAGACATGCGGAGTGTAGTTTAAATTCCTAACAACTTTCTGAGAACCAAAAGGGATACCTTATAATTTGACTAATTGAATGGGGGTGGATTTTATTCGCACACATGCATTAAACCAGTTAACCGTATATATCCTGCAGGGAAACGAACTAGTGAGGAACTGGTTCGGTTCTATTGCGCTTGGAACCATGACTAGTACGCGTTAATTATCTTTTGCATGCTAGCGACTGGCGAATTTAACATTGCGATGTCCTAGGAAGTGTCAATTGTCCCCCGTTGCATCCCTTTGGCTCTAGTTCCGAACCAGTTCTAAATTCGACAGATGAGATCTAGTTCGTTTTGCATCCCTTTTTCTATAGTTCCGAACCAGTTCCTATGTTCCTAAGCCTCCTGAGGGTGAGGGTTTAAAATTAAGTGTAGGGCGGAAAATAATCATTATTATTTTTTTTTAACAAAAAAAAATTAACAAGTTGTAATCGTCGTACGTCCTGCTTTAATTTACAATGATTTTTATTTTACAAGTTAACCCAATAGAGATTAAAAAAAATAATTAATATTTGAGTTTTATTATTTCACTCAAGGGAAATAATTATTATTTAATTTTTATTTTTTCGATAACAAATAATGATTATTTCAAGATTTTTATTTATTCGCTTAAAGATAATAATGATTATTGAGTTTTATTTTTTCACTAAGAATAATGATCATTCAAAAACTCAAAAACTATACCAGCGTGATTTCCGACGTATCATTTTCAGAGGTAGCCGAACTGTAATAAAAGGAATAAGTCCCAAACTTTTCAGGTAAAAATTTCAGTAGGGTGCGTCTGTATGGCCTTTTCAATTTTACTGGTGTTCGCCCAGCGGTTGAAATTCAACCGCTAAAATTAAGGATAGTTTATGTGAGTTGAGTTGAGCTGAAATAAAATTTGTTGGAATGGGTTAAGTGGAGGGGAGTTTAGCTTAGTACTTAGCATAACATAACATAGAATAGCATTAGATTCAATAACATAACATATGTAGCATAACATATCACAATATAACAGCGCACATTCTTCAGTTGTATTTCCTATTTATCCCTATCACTTTCTTCCTCTCTATCTTTGTCTCTATCGCTTTTAATGTTTATGTTTATGGTTATGTTTATCTACACCTTCATGTTCAAGTTCATGTTCATGTTCATGTTCATGTTCATTTTCATGTTCATGTTCATGTTCATGTTCATGTTCATGTTCATGTTCATATTCATCTTCATCTTCATCTTCATCTTCATCTTCATCTTCATCTTCATCTTCATCTTCATCTTCATCTTCATCTTCATCTTCATCTTCATATTCACCTTCGTCTTCATATTTATCTTTTCCTTTATCCTGATCTATATCTTCATTCTTTTCTCCATTTACGTATTTACCCCCACCATTGTTATTAGGTTAGGTAGTTAAATTTTCCTTCCTCTTTTTCTTTACATTGTTTCTTTAGTGATATCATGTCATGTGTTGAAATTGGGTGTAGGGAGTTACGGTGTTATGAATTCAGGTGTGGTGGTCTTAAGAGGTGTGGTGAATTTAGTTGTGGTGAGTTGAGGTGTGGTGAATTAAGGTGTGGTGAGAAAGTTGAGGCGTGGAGAATTAAGGTGTGGTAGATTAAGGTGTGGTGAGTTAAGATGTGGTGAGAAAGTTGGGGTGTGGTGAATTGAAGTGTGGTGGATTTAGGTGTGGTGAATTAAGGTGTGGTGAATTTAGGTGTGGGGAGTGAAGTAGTGGTGGATTTAGGTGTGGGGAGTTAAGGTGTGGGGAGTTAAGGTGTGGTGAATTAATGTGTAGCGAACTCAGGTGGAGTAAGTTTTTAAGCGGAGGTGAGATGAGTTGAGGTGAGTTAAGTTAAGTTAAGGGGTTAAGTTAAGATAAGTTATCTTTATCCTTATCTTCATATTCATCTTCATCTTCTTCCTCGTCTTGGTCTTCATCTTCTTCTTCATCTTTATCCTTTCCTTTATCCAGATCTAAATATGTCCATTCTTTTCTTCATTTACATATTCACCCCCACCATTGTTATTAGGTTAGGTATTTAAATTTTCCTTCCTCTTTGTCTTTATATTTAGGTTTCTTTACTTTTATTTTAATTTCTGTATTTATCCC
>NW_016158101.1:68541-84445 GCF_001687245.7 Rhagoletis zephyria | reverse complement strand
TAATTCACTATCAATATTAAAGCATACATTTAGGAGGCATTTCCGCCCCAACCATGTACATGTATGGCATTGGTATTGGTGTGACTTTTGAATTGATTTTTTCGCTCTATTTTAAACTAATTTGAAATTTTAAAAATTGCCTGCACATCAGCATTAAAATACCTTTCTAATGATATATAATTGTTTATACCTTAGAAGTACAGTTTAACCGTAAAATGGGTGTAAAGGAAACATGATTGCCTATTTATATAATTGATATATTATCATTATTTTTAAGTGCAAAAATTAAACTCAAAAACCATGATTATTACTGAGTGAAAAAAATAAAAGTCATAAAATAATCATTATTTGTAATCGAAAAAATAAAAATCGAATAATAATTACTTCAGTTGAGCGAAAAAATAAAACTCAATAATAATAATTATTTTTTAGCGAAAAAATAAAAATCATAAAATAATGATTAAATTCTGATTTAAATTATTTTACTCATAATGATTACCGTCCCTGCTTTTAAAATTTAAAATAAAATAGTTTTGTGAAAGTAAATTTCGCCGCATTTTGAATGGTGCGGAACTAGGTACTATCGGACTGGTTCATTTTTGGCGACAAAGAACTAGTACTGAACTAGAAATTTGGTTCAGTATTTCGTGTGTTTCCTACAGGGTACGGTTGCCAGAGGTACTGATTTTATCAGTACAGTACTGATTTTTCAACTCTTGTACTGATTTTATTCATTTCTTCAATCAGTAAGCTAATGTCCTGGTTTTTCAAAATTTGTACTGAATTTTCAATTCAAACAAAATACTTTAGGATTTTCTTAAGGGTTTTACATAACGTTGGAACTTGCAGAAACTGCACTGTTAAAATTAAGAAGAAACTAATTTAATTATAGTTGACATGTTTTAGATAATGTTTGATATGCCCAAGAAATTAATACAACACAAAGATCAATCGTTTTATGGCAGCGTTCGGCAGATAGAGCTTAAAAGAGCTTTGCCCGCGGGCAAGGCAGTGCCCATCAGTGTTTTATGGGCATATCACCGGGTCGTTACGTACCAGTTGCGATAGTACGATGGAGCTTAAATTATTTAAAAAGAAGGCTGACATTTTTGTCGAGTGTTAATAACAGCAAATTTTAATATTCGAACAGCTTTTGCCTATAACTTACAATTATTTTTCAAAATTTACTGACATTGTTAAAGAGCTTTGCATACAAGACATACAGTTAGATATTCTTTGTAGCTAGTTCTTAGTCTCTCAAAGTTTTTGCGAAGTTAAAAAAATTTATTTAAGCCATGAGGAAATATAGATCAGGCTGTCCAGATTGTTTAAAAAAATGGCCAATTTTTTTTTTTTAATAAAGTTAATGAAATTGACTTAACAAATCTTTTATTTTAAAAATGAGATCTTGTTATAATATAGTTAAAAACAAAATAATATAATACCTTCAGGGTAATAATAAATAACACAAATCACATTTTTTTTAATACGCATACTTTTTAAAAATATTTGTAAAACATTTTCCAATAGGACTGCGAAATTATTAAATTTATTATAACTCATACTAATTGATTAATCGCATAATCCGCTTTTAAGCGCTCGGCACTAAAAGATAAAATAAAAACCTATAATAAGGCGAGATCAGCTATTTCCACAATTTCTTCAAAATCATATCATGCCATATATTTCGCCTTGACCACATACTGTTTGATATTGGAAACGTTTTGCAGCAGAAACTATTAGCCTTCATATAACATTTTATTTTATTCGAACTATTGAATTAAGGCTTTCCAACCTCATCTTATTTCAAATCTTTGTTTTTGTTGAATTCATTACGGAAAAACGCGCTCAACAAAGGATAAGGCAAGGATAATAATATGAAGGCCTCTTTATTTATATTTCCAAACATTTTATTGCCTGTTGCGGTTTTCACTTCGTAAGAAATTATCCAAAATTCTTCAGAGTCGGATGGAATGCCGTTCTGAAAAAAGTTATTCCATGAGAAAGTTAAAAGCTTTAAATATTCAGTTTTCCCTGTTTCGCTTTCCTTCAAATTCAGACAGTGTATTGGCAGGTCCCTGAAACTCGCACTCTTTGATTCAAAGACTTTTCTGGTGCCAAATCAAAGCTTTTTTAAAAGTATTTAATCGTTTCAAAAGTTCTTCGATTAGGGTGATTAAAAATGTTTGAAAGTCTTTTAGCATGCTTATTAAGTAAAGTTTATCACGCAGTTCATTAGCCTCTTCCGTAAAATTATCGTGGAAACGTAAGTTTTGTATATTTTTATAATTGGAAAAAATGTATTTGAAGAGAACAAATCGCCAAACATCGTCAATGGAGATTTCCAAAATATTTACGCGCAAATATCCAAAAAAGTCGCCAAATTTGGACACTCTGATATCGATGCAGTCCTTAGATAGTGGTACTTTTCCACAGTTTGAAAAAGCATGTATTTTTTTTTGTAATATCACACTCAAACGAAACAACTGAGAGGATCTTAAGTATAAAGTTTGCTTCCTGACGCAAAGAGAGAAACCGGCTTCTACTTAAAGTTTTTTAAAGTGAAAATCAAATTAAAAGTAATTTAAAATGAAATGTATAGAGTTCTTGGACTACTTAAACACTGAAGATTTAACCATCTCATTATTGCTAGTCAAATATGTCATAAATATAAAATAATTTATGGCTTCTGTGTACAATAATGTGTACACTAGTGGTAAACGCCGCCGAGCCATGCCGTCGCCGCCGTTCTTTGTCATTACTCACGCGTCGCCGCCGAGTTACGAAAATATCGGCGCGGCGGCGGCGGCGGCGTTCGGCGCCTAAGGAATTTTGTACAAAATTTTCATGAAATGCATCGCTACAGAATATATAACAATTTTTTTCAATACCACAACAATATTCCTTTTTTATATATTACTACAACAACAACAAGAAAGTTGACACACACCAAAAAACTTTAACGATAATATCTCAGAAAGCAGTTTTAACAGAAGTGCCCTTATTGCATCTAACTCCTCGATTATTGGAGATAAAACAAAAACAAATTGATGTTCTTGTGTATTTTTTCTTTAATATTTTTTAAACATATTTTAAATAAGTAAGTTATTTTATTCCGGGGTCCGTCAGACGTATACAAGTTCTAGGTGGCTGTGTGAAAACTATGTTAGCATTCACAAGTGGTGGGCAAACCCCAGAAAGGTTTTGCTCCATCGCATCGCAATGTTTTCTACACAGGGTTAAAGTTCCCCCTTCTTGGTGGAAATTAGTAGTATTTTTCATTACTTTCGGTTATTTGGCGCTTAATATTTTAGTGGAAATTTTAACCATCTATAAGTCATTTTTTTAACAGTGGGTCAAAAAGGCTGTTCTGCTGGGAGTTGATGGGTAAAACTGTTGGAAAATAGTAGACCACCCTAGTTTTGAATCTGTAACCCGCAAAAAATCGTAAGAACCCCGTAATTTAACATAACGGTAGATAAGGTTATTACAGAAATTTATTAATAGCGAAATAAATTACTCCAATAACTTAACTTTTTAATTTGTTTGTTTTATTTCTTTAAATTCAAATAGTACATCTATAGCGAACATAGAGAACCATGTATGTATGTATATTTATTTATTAATTTCAGTCTACAGAATTAGTTTCTTACAGACTAGTGAAGACTCTAGTTGAATATTGTAAACAAATTACTCTTAAATCCATCAATACTTAAGTTAAAATCGATAACACTAGAATATGTATTACGCAGTTCAATGCATCTAGCAATTGGTTCATTTTTGGCATAATTCGTGGTATGCAGAGCACCAACCAATAGCCTTTTGTTTCTTAAATTAATTATATAATACGAGCAAATTTGTTAAATAAGCGCAATTTGTGTGCCCGTTGATTATTTTATAAATAAATATAATAGAGAAGTAATCTCTTCTTTCCTTCAAAGACTGGAGACCCAGCAATTTCCGTCTGCCAATATAGGGAGGAACATAACCTTGCCAGGGCAACTTGCAAATAGCGAATTTGGTGAAAATCTTTTGAACTCTTTCTATTTTGATCGAGTGTACTTCATAATATGGAGTCCAAAGCAGTACTTTTCAGTACACATTTTTATAAACGAAAATTATGAATGTAAGTAACAAATAATGCTTTAAAACGCCAGAGTACTTGTTTTTAACAATATTTTGGTATAAATAAAATATAGTTCATAAAAAAAAGTGTTATTCATTTTAACATGAGTGTACACTAGAGGTTTACGCCGACAGGCTTTGCGGCGGCGGCGGCGACGCCGGCTCGTCTGGAAACGCCGGCGCTACTGCCCATAAGAGCCATGAGGCTACTAATCTTATCTTGTCTTCTCGTCAGCGTTAGGCATTCGCCTTGCCAATTCAGATTATAATTCTAATTATTTCATTATTAAATTAGTTTTAAATTTAAATATTGTTACTTCCAACTTGAATCCAAATTTTGAGTGCCTGGCGCTGATGGATGGACGCACAGAAGAGGGTCTGACGCAAAGAAAGTTACTCATGAAATTTGGGCCAAAAACATCTCAAGTGACAGTTAATGCATGGTCGGGCATACCACAGGTCACGCATTGTGGACCACTCTTGCTTATTCTATTTATAAACGACTTGCCTCACTTTTTTAATTTTGCAAACTGCCTGATGTTTGCAGATGATGTTAAACTTTTTTCAGTTGTGCGTGATCTCTCAGATTGTAATCGTCTTTAGCTCGATCTAGATGAATTTCAGCAATGGTGTACATTAAACTGTTAGAACCTAAATATAGGTAGATGTTGTGTAGTTGCGTTCTCGAGGCAGTCTAGTAGTGATATACCTTTTGACTATAAATTAGATGGTTGCATTATAAAGCGGAGCACTGAAATAAAAGACTTGGGCATTATTTTTGACTCCAAACTCGCGTTTACAAAACACGCGCAATACTCAAGAGTTCAGAGATCCAGTAACTTTAAAATCCCTTTATATATCTTTAGTAAGAAGCCGTCTGGAATACTGTTCTATAATATTTTTTTTAGCCTGAAAAAGTCTAACGTACTGATTTCGTGCATAAAAAATCTGGCAACCCTAACCGTATAAGTGCATATACCCAGCCAGCAAAGAAACCTAAATTTTGCCGACAGTGCAGGTTAGTTCAGTTTTCCATACCCGAAAACGCATAGAAAAAACTCCTACAGTTATCATCAATTTTAGTATCCGGAAAACGTTCGAAAGGTTCGAAAAAGATGATGTAATTTGAAAACAATAATTGTATTTTATTTGCTCAAGCTAAACATTTGAAAGCATGCATGCGTAGTCGGTAGTGGCTGAGCGTGCACGTGAGTGTGCCGATTTTTGTTAGCTTCCGAAGGTGCCGGGTTTGAATGCCGTCAGGCGCTTCCTAATTTTATTTTATTTCTTTTGAACAATGAAAAATTATCTTTGAAGTGCAGAAGGAAAGCGTATTGAACGAAAAATTCAATCAGACAAATTTCAGAAAAAACAGCCGAAAACGTATCCGTTTTACAAACAATTTTCGATAGTTGTCTGTACATACGTTTTTGCCGCACACTTTAGTGGGAAAAGGGATTCTCAAAGTATCCGAAAATGGAATCGGTAAACGGAAAAAAATCCGCACTTCATCCACTTTTTTGTCCTATTTCGGATTTTTTGCTGGCTGGGTACATACATACCCTGTGGGAAAAATCTCTAGTTCTGAACTGGGGCGCTTCTAGGACATTTAGACCCAGTACTGGTTCGCGATAAATCTCTTTTGCATGCAAGCAACTGGCGAATTTAACATGGCGATGTCCTAGGAAGTGTCAATTGCCACCCGCTGCGTCCCTTTTTCGATAGTTCCGAACTAGTCCTAAATTCTATAGTTCCGAACCAGTTCTGAAATCGACAGACGAAAGAAAAAAGTATCATGATTTTTCAATCTTTTTGGTTCTTCCGTGTGTGCAATTTTAGGTTATTTTGGAAGAAATGTGTTTTCAATTTGAAATTAAATTTGTTTGAATGATTGTAAGAAATGTACGTTTACATACCTTTAGCTTTTGCAGAGGTGCTCGCTGTTATTTCTTAGATTCCAGACGGTCCCAAGATGTTGAAATGTTAACACAAATTTTAGTTTTGTATTACCAAGCTATGAAAAAGCATCTGCGAAGCGCAGAATAGAAGCGTATTTGAGCGAAAAAGCCGCCGAACACATATCTATGTAAAGTAAACAAGCCCCCAGGGATGCACCTTATTCGATAGTTCCGAATTAGTTCTAAATTCGACAAATAAGATCTAGTTCGTTCTGCATGCCTTTTTCTATAGTTCCGAACCATTTATAAATTCGTCACTTTAGATATCGATTTCTAGTGAAAAAACTGAAATAAATTAGTGTTTTAAAAGTACCACTTTTCTCCGATTTTGGACTGGTGGGGATTTAGTTCATATCGGACTACCTCGTTTTTGGCGATAAAGACCTAGTACGGAACTAGAAATTTGATTCACTAGTCCGCGGTTTCCCTGCAGGGTATGTATAACCCACATTTTTAAATGTGTGTCTAAGAATCTCACTACCCAGAAAAAAAAAATTATCAATTGATAAAAAATAACTCACTTGTGGCTAGCTTTGTTGCGGGATTTCTATACAATATACAATTTGCAGTTAGCTACAAAAAGCTAACTTGAAACTAGTTGACAAGTAATGCCGGAGTAATGAGATTGTTTTCTTTAAACGCGTTCCTATTTAAATATCCTGCACTTCGCAAATACTTTGTAGAATTGAGGACAAATAAAAGGAAGATCGAAATTTCATATTATCATTTTGAAGTTATGTCTGAGGGAGTTCGATTAATATGTAAACAAGTATGAAATGTAATAAAATAAATAAAGTAAATAAAAATAAATAAAAAAATTTGTTTTTCCTATTCATATTTTATGTCCAAAAGTTACAAGTTAGTTACATCAAATGGAGAGGTAACCACCCTTGACTATTTCGCGGCCGTCGCCATAAAAATATAGTTAGCTTTCGTAAAAGAAAATATACAGATAATAGTGACTTTTAGNACCCACATTTTTAAATGTGTGTCTAAGAATCTCACTACCCAGAAAAAAAAATTATCAATTGATAAAAAATAACTCACTTGTGGCTAGCTTTGTTGCGGGATTTCTATACAATATACAATTTGCAGTTAGCTACAAAAAGCTAACTTGAAACTAGTTGACAAGTAATGCCGGAGTAATGAGATTGTTTTCTTTAAACGCGTTCCTATTTAAATATCCTGCACTTCGCAAATACTTTGTAGAATTGAGGACAAATAAAAGGAAGATCGAAATTTCATATTATCATTTTGAAGTTATGTCTGAGGGAGTTCGATTAATATGTAAACAAGTATGAAATGTAATAAAATAAATAAAGTAAATAAAAATAAATAAAAAAATTTGTTTTTCCTATTCATATTTTATGTCCAAAAGTTACAAGTTAGTTACATCAAATGGAGAGGTAACCACCCTTGACTATTTCGCGGCCGTCGCCATAAAAATATAGTTAGCTTTCGTAAAAGAAAATATACAGATAATAGTGACTTTTAGCTCCTTCCTAATCAACTTAAAGTTAGCTTATAGTTAGATACATTTCCTGCAGGGTACATATTTAAGAAGTTAATATTCACTTGGGTACATACACACAGGTATATGCATATGTACATGCCTTGCAGTGCGCAAGCGTCCCCATGAAATAAAGATAATAGGGCTATTCGCGATCCGGTGCAAATGGCCTAGCATCATTGCATTGCAAATTTGTATTGCAAATTATTTGCAATACACAAACAAAATACACGCATTTGCATTTGTCATGGCTTGGCAAATTTGCAATACCGAAAATCCATAGCATAAAAATGCTATGCATTGCATTCATAAAGAAAACCAAAGCTGATGCACAAAAATTGTTTTGCAAAAGCTTTACCATGACAGTTTAATAAAGGTCGCTCACAATCCATGGCATATTTCTGCAATTGCATAAATTTGTCAGCTCTTATGCACCGAATCGCGAATAGCCCTAATATTTCAGAGATAGTATGGTCACTTCCTAAATGCAAGTTGCAATGCATAACTCGAAAAAATGCGTATGCAATGCAAAGCAGACCTCAGGCGCAACTCTGCTTTGCAGATAAATGCTTTGCATATAAACGGCGTTTAGGAACGTCACTGTGCAACATACATATGTCATAAACATAAAGATACATATTTACTTATTCATAATGAACTAAGCACAAATAAACAAATAAATAATTTAGTTACAAAAATAAAAAATTACTTCTCTGCCTTTGTATCCGTTAATCTGTAGTTATAAAACAATCTCAGATTAAACCAACAACTTTTCGGTGTCAAACCTAGTTTTATCGATAATTTTTTGAAGAGGCGAAGTGTCAAGTGTAAAAGTAAACAAAAATGGACGCTAGCAAGGAAAGAGGTTTGTAAAGGTATTTTTAATAAACTATTAAGTTGAAATATACTAAAATTGCTTAATATAGCAGAAAAAAGTGATTACGGTGACACAGAGAAGAAACTTAATCTTCTTTGAGTTGTGAGAATAAGAAGCAGGGACCGTAACGGTTATAAGTTTTATTACCAAAATCACTTTTTAATCGTTATTAACTGAGTGTTTTTTTGCTCGGAAAATAATCGTTACGTTTTAAGTTTTAGTTTTTGCTCGGAAAATAATGGTTACGTTTTAAGTTTTATTTTTTGCTCGGAAAATAATGGTTACGTTTTAAGTTGTATTTTTTGCGCGGAAAATAATAGTTACGTTTTGAGTTTTATTTTTTGCTCGGAAAATAATGGTTACGTTTTAAGTTTTTTTTTTTGCTCGGAAAATAATCGTTACGTCTTAAGTTTTATTTTTTGCTCGGAAAATAATCGTTATTTCTTGAGTTTTATTTTTTGCTCCCAAAATAAAACTTAATTTTTGCGTATGCGTATGCGCTTTTTTGCACTTTCCGAGCAAAAAATAAAACTTAAAACGTAACGACTATTTTCCGAGCAAAAAATAAAACTTAAAATGTAACGATTATTTTCCGAGCAAAAAATAAAACTTAAAACGTAACGATTATTTTCCGAGCAAAAAATAAAACTCAAAATAATTTTCTGAGTAAAAAATAAAACTCAAAATATAATGATTAAACTTGATTTTTATAAGTAAAAATTAAAAAATAAAAATCAGTGCCGCTGAAGGTACTCCGAGTAGTAAGAAATATATTGGTTTACTCCTTATGCACGTAGCATTTCTCTTTCCGCGTGATTTTTTGAGTTGAAATTTCAAAGGATAATCGTTATTTGCGGTCCCTGCTAAGAAGTACACCAAACTTGACGGGTAATAATCTGAGATTTGCCTGTATAAACGAGGTGATTAACACAAGTGCTTTGATTAAGTTAAATTTATATGTAAACATACTTTTAGGATCGACCTATCTAACGGAAACAAAATTTGGACTGACTAAATGCGATGAGGGCCACTTGATACTTAAAAAATTTCGATATCTGATTTCGCTGAAGTGTAAGGAATTCAAATCTAAGTACCATTCGTTTATCTGTGCAAGCATCAACGTACACCAGTGTTGCCACTGCCTTAGCCTTTAAAGCAGAGAACGTAAAGTATAGAGAAAGACCGAAAACTGTGAATGCCACATTTTTCGAGCCAACTGAAAAAACTAAGCGCATTTTAAGAGCGACCTTTATTTGGAATACTTAACAGCGAAGGCAAAATACAAAGCAGAAAATAAGAATATTAACAGAGCTAAATCTCACGAGCAGAGTGTCCAGATTTGGCGATTTCGCGCCAATTTGGCGATTTTTTTGGATATTTGCGCGTAAAAATTTATGAAATCGCCATTGGCGATTTTTGGCGATTTTTTCCCTTCAAATAAATCCTTTCCAATTATAAAAATATACTAAACTTAGTTTTCCACGATAATTTTACAGAAGAGGCTAATGAACTGCGTGATAAACTTGACTTAGGAAGCATACTAAAAGACAAACATTTTTAATCACCCTAATCGAAGAACTTTTGAAACGATTACCTAATCAACTAAATACTTTCAAAAAGCTTTGATTTTGTCACCAGAAAGGTATGTGAATCACAAGAGGGCGAGTTTCAGGGACCTGCTAATTCACTATTTGACTTTGAAGGAAAGAAGAGCAGCGGAAACTGAATATTTAAATCTTTTAACTTTCCCATGGAATAACTTTTTTCACAACCATTCCATCCGACTTTGAAGAATTTTGGATAATTGCTTACGGAGTGAAAACCGCAACAGGCAATAAAATGTTTGGAAATATATGTAGGTAAAATAGCCTTCATATTATTATCCTTGCCGCACTCACATGCTTTTGTTGAGCGCGTTTTTTCCGTAATGAATTCAACAAATACTATGATTCGAAATAGGATGAGGTTGGAAAGCCTTAATTCAATAGTTCGAATAAAGTTTCTGCTGCAAAACGTTTCCAATATCAAACAGTATATTATCAAGGTTGAATAGATCAATATATGAAATAACAGAAATGTAAATAATTCAGATACTATAGGTGATTTTGAAGAAATTGTGGAAATAGCTGATCTCGCCTTATTATAGGTTTTTATTTTATTTTTAGCGCCGATCTCTTAAAAGCGGATTGTACGATTAATCAATTAATATGAATAATAAATTTAATAATTGCGCAGTCCTATTGCAAAATGTGTTGAAACAAATATTTTTAAAATAAATTTTGTTAAATCGATTTCATGAATTGGCGATTTCATGCTCTGCTCACCTGCTCACGAGAGCGTTTGGAATGTTAATTAAATATGAATATTGATGATTTTTGTAATATTTTGGGAAAATTTTCAAATAGAAAACCCAAAAGTGTTAGATTTTTCGTGAAAATAATTGTTTTAGTAAGAAAATTAAATTTTTTCGTTGATTTGTACAAGTAACATGCAATTAAATCGAAAATATTATATAAAAAATATTATATAAGTTGAAAGTCTGTAAGAATTTTTTCCATATTTTCGATATTTATGGAAATAATTAAATTTTTAATTATTTTCGACTTGGATTTTTTTCCTTAAATAATTTTTACCTGCAATTTCTAAAGATCTCGCTAATCTAAGCCGAAACTATTTAAGAAATTTTTCAATATTTTCAACATTTATTAAAGTAATTCAGTGTTCAAATCTTTTCTAAAAAAGTCGTGTAAGAAGTTGCCATTAGATGTGTGGCAGCTTCGCTACTCGTGTGCATATTTGTCCCCCACATCTGTCTCTAATTAATTAATAGACCTTACTTTCTAAAGAACATATTTGTAAACTTCATTTCATTGGCGCATATTCATAGTCATATTTAGTTCACAACTAAGTCGAAACTATCCTAAGTTACAACTAAAGCTATTCATAGTCGCCTTAGTTTCGACTTTTCTGGCTAAGTATCAACTTAAAATTTAGTTTCGGCTGCAGCTGCAATCAAGTCGTAACTAGGAAGAAGTATTTTATTTATTTTATTTTATAAATTAAGGAAAACAAGTAACAAAGTCTAAGTTCGGGCGGAGACGAACATTAAATACCTGACGCAAGTATTAAATATATGATTTTCACCTTTCCGAAAGCAACCACTACATGGTAAGCCGCGGTGTATCAATTTTGAGTAAATTAGCCTCCTTAAATTTCGAAATATTGAAGTTTCAAGCATTTCTGAAATTTACCGTTATATGAAAAGCGGCCTCAATCTTAGTCCGATTTCAATAATTTTCAACGTTTTGCTTTTATGTGGCAAGCACAATAACCATACCGAGTTTGATACGAATTGGTAGAACGGTTACCCAGATATATATATGTGATCATAAGTGGGCTGTGCCACGCCCGTTTTCCAAAATTTTACTATAAACCTGTTTCTTGGTAAAGAATTGTTGCAAGCATCAATTTTGAATAAATTAGCTTTAATATTTACTGATTTATCGAAGATTTCGTATTTCTCCAAAATACCGTTATATGGGATGTGGGCGTGGTTATTGTTCGATTTTAAAAATCTTCGGCCAAGTTTGGAAGAAATTGGTGCAGCGGTTACCAAGATATACACATGTAACCATAAGTGGGTTTGCTTGACCTTGGTTTGTCGGTCCAAACAGGAATCTTTATTTACGGTTGATGGATAGCTCGTTTCCAATAGATGGTGGCAAGAAAGTGGCTGACTTACGTGTAATGATTTTGTATTACCGGCTTATGTTGACTCAATTGCTGTCAAATGAATAGTCCCGATTTGATGCTCACAACTTCTTTATTCTACGCAACAACATGGCTGGGGATTTGCCGGAAGGAATGTGACGGCACCTTTTGCCTCTATTAATTTCCACTGAGGGGTGAGTATCGACTCCCCGAATGCCGCCGGCTTTTAATACAAGCTTTTAATCCACTTTAATTACTTGGTTGTAATTCCGTTCTTGCGAGGGCTGATGAGTGTGGTTCGCTCCGTGTCCAATTCCAAAAAGAAATATATTTTTCTAGCCTCGTGGTATGTGACCACCGATTCCTTTATCGTATGTCAGTGTGGGCGTTTTCATAGTGGCCATGTCAATTCGTGTCTATACTGATGGTTCGTGTCTTGAATAACTATTGGTTACGTACATTCATCTGGCAATCCCCCCCCTATTTTGAAGTTTAGCTTTGACAGTTTTGTTATGTTTACATTTCTCATAATCGTTCTTATGTCTATTATTTGGCCAGTAAAAATAATAGATCATTATCCCCCTCTCATTTTCAGCGACACGTTAACAAGAAAACCTGTGGAGCGTTTAGTAGGGATATGAGAATGGTGGTTACCTTACATCGAAATCGTTCTGCATGATCTTCGTCAACCCCATCCTGACTCGTTCAGTTCGCCTCTGATCGCATATGTATGTACACATGTTCCTTCTTTACTATTTAGTTTCGGTACGCATTACATAAGCTACGGTAGATGAAAGGCATTGGTAAATGATTTGGTTATGAATCTTTTCTTGTTTGCTTTGATCGATTTACTAGCAATGTACTGAGGATATAATATAACAAAACTATGGATATAACAAAACTAAACTTAATTAATTTATTCAAGCCGGGTACCCTGTAATAAGACAGAATCAATGGAGTATGGAGGCCCGCCATATATTCATCGAAATTCTTGAGAAGGCGAATGTACTGAATGAGTTAACGTGTTGTGATTAAATCGGCGGAATAATTGCCAAGCACTCGGTGTTTAGCATCGATCAGTTCTTATGAATTCGAACCAAGTTTCCGTGAAACATAGGCTCTAATTTTTAGTGGGGCTAGTTTTTGTGCATAGCCCTCTCCGGCCACGGACTGTTTAAGGATTGGGAATGTACACTTCCGAACCTATCTCGAAATGGCGTTCTGTTTTGCGGGTCAATGCCCGTTATGCGGGTCGTTGATATTGTTCGAACTGTTTGTCTCGAATTTCATCAGCCAGAACCAGGGACCGTAACGGTTATAAGTTTTATTACCAAAATCACTTTTTAATCGTTATTAACTGAGTGTTTTTTTGCTCGGAAAATAATCGTTACGTTTTAAGTTTTAGTTTTTGCTCGGAAAATAATGGTTACGTTTTAAGTTTTATTTTTTGCTCGGAAATTAATGGTTACGTTTTAAGTTTTATTTTTTTTTCTACTTTTTAGTCTTTTCTGTACAAAATTTTGCAATAGATATTAAAATAATTCAACTTGCAGTGAAAGAGAACAGAAGACTATGCAAGCACAATGTTTGCTCACATTTAGTATAAACATACATATGTACATACATAGATATAGCAGCAATTTATTTCATTTAAAGAAATAGCGTGTCGTCCATTTCCGCTGTGACGTATATAAATAGTGCATATATTTAGGCGCAATATTTAACTTCTTCTGGCGGGGCGATATCTAGAGTCTTCTAATTGTATCTCCTTGATATGATGCCTACAACGAGGTTGATATCTAGACTAGGTTGATATCTAGAATTTTCCATAAATAGGTTTGCTACATTTATAGTAGGTGCATTCTTTTGCAACCGAGCTACAAAAGAACACTCGCTTAAATGACGAAATACACGCAAAGCAACAACACAAACTCGGCTATTTATCCGAGCTCAGCCAGGTCGGTTAAAAAATATGCGACCTGAAGGCTAGTGTTGGTAAGTGAAAAAACTGCTCTATTGTTAATTGTTAATGGGAAAGTGGAGAGGGAAATTTTTGCTTCCTTTTATACGTGACTTATATTTTAAAAGAGTATATATGTTACGCAAATACCTCGCATAATTACTCATCTAAATTGGTTTTTGTATCTAAATCCCGTTAAACTAATCACATTTTCTTGCCATCTACCAACAGGGTTGCTTAAGTAGCTAAAAGGAAATTTTACCCGAGTTGAGCGTTCTTTTTTCGCTCGCTTACAAAAAAATGCAGTTAGTATAAATGGTGGTCTGTACATACAACATTCAAAGCGGTCTGGACATACAACATTGCAAGTTGATAAAAGCGATGTAAAATAATAATATATTTCAGTACCATAGAATTTGTTTTGATAATTTTTGATTTTGAAATTTCAGCAAGTCATTATAAACAATTTATGAGATTGAAAACGAAAAACGTGGAGCGCATGCAATACAAAGCATTAGATTTAATTGACAATATTCAAACTAGATACATAACATAGACCCACATACATACATACATATATTATTCTTCAATTTCAAATCAGGCCTACGCCCCACGCTTTTCATTTTCAATCTCATAAATTGTTTATAATGACTTTTGCTAAAATTTCAAAATCAAAAGTTATCAAAACAAGTTCTATGGGACTGAGAAATATTATTTTCTAATTTTAGTCCATCTATAAAAGCGTGGTACATTCAAAAGTTTTTTTTTTATTTAGTTTATACTTTTTAGTCTTGTCTGTATAAAATTTTGCAATAGATACTAAAATAATTCAACTTGCAGTGAAAAGAGAACAGAAGACTATGCAAGCAAAATGTTGTTTGCTCTCATTTAGTATATGCCTACATATGTACATACATACATATAGCAGCAATTTATTTCATTTAAAGAAATGGCGTGTCGTCCATTTCCGCTGTAGCGTATGTAGTGCATTTTTTTAACTTCTTCTGGCGAGGCGACATCTATCTCTAGAGTTTTTCTAATTGTATGTCTTTGATATGATACCTACGACGAGGTACCTAGTCTAGGGTTTGCCATAAATACCTTTGCTATATTTATAGTATCGGTCATATCTATAACACGCCATTTCAAAGTGATATTGTGTGCCACTTATGTTTATTTATTTATTTCTAAGAATTTTCAATTAAAATACAGTTCATTCTCAGACAAACCCCATATAAACCCAAGTGTAAGAATTTGTATAAAACTACAAAAAAGTGCAACAAATTTTCACCTAAATTTCAAACTTTTTTCTCGGAAGTGTAAGAATTTTTTTGAGTACACAGTTTTTTAGCCCCTTCAATTTTAGTCTGATAATGTGCAAGTTTCAAGTGGCTAAAAGTTACCGTTGATTTTTTGGATTTTTTTTCGCCAAAGGTGTTGCGGATTTCTTCCATATACAAATAAATTGAGTTTATTCATTACTAGCAGACCTGGCGAACTTCGTCCCGCCCAAAATTTTTATATATTTTATTGAAACTTTTTGGTCCAACAATTCACGTTTACGATTTTCATTGGCACATTTGTCTGCTAAGATTAAGGTTTGGTGGTCATTTGCCGCTTTAAATAACCTAAGGAAAGTGTTATATCCGTTCTTGAAATTCTCCAGTTGTGCGGCATTTCATAGCACGGTTATTCGCAAAGCGAAATACATTTTTTCCTCTTCACTCCCTGGCGGCAACAATGACCCGGTTCTATAGTGAATG
>NW_016158101.1:29908-67524 GCF_001687245.7 Rhagoletis zephyria | reverse complement strand
TCCTAGAAGCTTTACAGTATAGTAGGTGGCAATTTCAAAATGGGTGCGAATCATTGTTCTACAGAAATGCAATATACATATACTTATTTCAGACTCCGATATAGAGAAATGATCGACGAGACGTTGTTTCAACTGCGTATAAACATTCTGAGGTCGAGCCAAAATAATGTCGCTCACCTGACTTAAAAGATCAGGCTCCAATTCAGGAAGAATAGTGAAATATTTCGTTTTCTCAGCCACGATTCCATGGTGTTCAAACTGTGCTTCGATCTGGGCAAACCAAACCAGCGGGTTTTCTCTCCAGAATTTCGGAACGCGAAGATGAACGGCTGATGATGAAGCATTCACAACGCTTGAAGCGGCAGCAAATGTATTACCAACTGAGGCTGATTCCTGCGATGAGGTGGCATTATCTCTGGAGCGCGTATTTGGCATCGTGTACTCGATCACGTCGGGGTCACCAATTGTAATAAGAAATGCGAACACGAAATATATTTAAAGTTCTTATTACAAATTTTATTTTTTCTAACACAATTATTTTTTCATTTTTTCATTTGACTACAAAAAGTATCCACAGAAAAGATTTTGTAAAAATTTAAATAAACAAGTAAATTTCTTAACAAGTAATGTCCTACAACTGTGTACTCAAAAAAATTCTTACGCTTCCGAGAAAAAAGTTTGAAATTTAGGTGAAAATTTGTTGCACTTTTTTGTAGTTTTATACAAATTCTTACACTTGGGTTTATATGGGGTTTGTCTGAGAATGAACTGTATTTTAATTGAAAATTCTTAGAAATAAATAAATAAACATAAGTGGCACACAATATCACTTTGAAATACTGTATAGTATATGGTGGTCTGGACATACAATATTGCAAGTTGATAAAAGCGTTGTAAAAAAAGGATCTTCATGCTCTATTAAATGAAAACCTAACTCTATATAACATAAATATAAAAACAAACAAGAATTTCAACTTATATTTAAAACGCTTAAAACTAACATACATAAATATTAAAACAAAAAATTATTTCAAAAACTACAAATTTACACAATATTTACAAGCGGTAGATAGCGTGATTCAATAATACAAGGTTGAATAAATGTTGACATTTGTGTCAATCGACTGCCTTGTAAGGTTTCATTTGAGAAGGAAAGAGAAAGCGGGTAACCATTTTATTCCCTTTTTTGAAAAGGTAGTAGGAAAAGTAGTCTGGTAGTACTGATATAAAAATTTAATTAAATATATGAAGCAGATTCCACTGATCTACACAATAGACAATGAATTAACTTTTTGTGGTACATATATTAAACATGCCACATAGATATTAAAAATGAAATAAATTAATATTCATATAAAAATCCGACCACAGAAAAATCTTATCGACAAATATTCCCCAACGTTTCATTGAAATTCTAGTATATATTAAACAAAATCAATGGAATTCAAACAAATCCTTTATTCAAAGGGACTATATGAAGAAATATGCAAATAGTAAAGATGCAATTGAGATAATGCTTATAAATTAATCTTTTAAAAGTTATTATATTTGTAGCATTTAAAAAGTACAGGTTCAATATCTTAAATTTAATTACATTTTTATTTTTATTTTTAATTAAAAATTTTTAGTAATGTTTTCTACTATTCTCTCCAATCAGTCTTGCTAATCATTATATTGGTTACATTTAAAAGTTAGATCTTCAATATCGTATTTTTAAAAATGTAAATTTCTGGTAACGTTTTCAACTATTTTCTCCAATCAATATTGTTAGTCATTATATTGGTTACATTTAAAAATTATATCTTGAGTATCCTAATTTAATTACATTTGGTTTTTTGAATATGCAAAGGCTGCACTCGACCAATCCAAAGGCTGCAGTGGTAAAAATTCCTGCAACAGCGAATGTGGACGGACACTCAAATGATCCTGACCTGCACAAGAAAATATCTTTATTAATATTTGCACTTTCACTTTTATGGGGTGGTAACTTACTTGTAAATATGCAAAGGCTGCACTTTACCAAAACAAAGGCTGCAGTGGTAAAAATACATGCACAAGTGAACGTGGACGTACACACAAATGATCCTGACCTGCACAAGAAAAAATATTTATTAATATTTGTACTTTCATATTTACTTGTAAGTATGTAACGGCTGCAGTTGACCAAAGTACCCAGTAAAAATTTTATGCATGCGACGTTGCTGTTGGTGGCATGAGCTTGCTGCTCATTTCATTTCCATTTAACACGCGTGGTTTCTCAGAGCGTATGCGTACTCTAACCATACACTTGTACTACTGCTGTATGAATGTGGCTGTATTAATGTTTCAAACATACAAAAATGCATTAATGGAACAGTATTAAAGCATTCTTACAATATATGTATCCCCATATGTAAATGCTACTTCTCTGATACATTTTAGTATACGGGGACATACAAAAAAGTAGCACTTACATATCGTCGCCTGGGTAAAAGATTGTCGATGTTACTTTCGGCAGGTTTTGGGAAATCGATGTTAAAGATTTAGTCCCAATTTCTCAAAAGCTGTACAATCGTTTTCGAGCAAAATTTAATGCTTGATTGTACATACTATTTAAAGTATAAAACCACATTTCTTAAATTTTCAGTAACTAATATAGCTTTTACAACCACTTTTTCATAAAATCATTTTGTCGTATGTTATATTTTCACGTTAAACGCTAGCCAGCTGTATGACATACGACAAATCACACACACAGCAAGTAAGCAAAGGGCTGAAATNCGAGCAAAATTTAATGCTTGATTGTACATACTATTTAAAGTATAAAACCACATTTCTTAAATTTTCAGTAACTAATATAGCTTTTACAACCACTTTTTCATAAAATCATTTTGTCGTATGTTATATTTTCACGTTAAACGCTAGCCAGCTGTATGACATACGACAAATCACACACACAGCAAGTAAGCAAAGGGCTGAAATTGCTGAGATTAGTTATTGCTCGTACGCAAAATAGTGATTCTAATACACTCGAGAAATAAGTTAATGAATAACAATCAACAAATATTTAAACGAACAATTCATTTATTGTTCAGTCTTTCTGCGCATTTAAATTCACAGGTATTACAAAAGTCTCAGTACAGAAAACAAGTAACAATCAATTCATTACCATAACCTAAAATGCTCAAAATAACAATTTATGTGCCAGTATTTAAAATAGTACGATAGAAGACTTTGTCTTCTTCCTTTTCTAGGAATGGAATAAGTTGCTTCACATCACATTTTTTGTTTACATCTAAGGACATTTATTTACATTAAAGATGTTTACAACTCTTCCCATACATTGAGGTTTTTATTTAAGGAACGTCCTCTTTGATTTTTTAATCCTAAATAGTTATACAATAGATTCTTAAAAGATACTTTTATACCAACTTTTAAAAGATTTGCTTAAAGTACGGAATCAACTAGAAATTCAACTTTTCAGATTTAATGGAATAATTTTTAAAATCACTGCGTTCCATTTGCAAAATCTGTAATTTGACATTTTTAAAATTCATATTTCTTAGTAATCGCAATAAAGTAACTTGACTCGGTATTTCTACGTTTCTAAAATAATTTTCAATTGCGCTGTGGACATAGTCCACTTCTTGTAAACATGAGTGCCCTGGCTCGAAATATTTCTGCGTGATCTCCTCGAGATGAGGATTGTCGTGTATAATATTTCATCTTAAATGCTAAAAAAGTAATTATAATATTTATTTTATTTTATTTTTGTAACAATAAGAAATATACTTACGCCCAAAGCTCTTCTGGCATTGCCGGCGGTGGTGATTCTGCTCCAATACGAGTCGCCATAGTGCATTCGACAATCTATTGCGAATAATCGGTGTAATTTTGTTGTATGTACCTTTCAATTTGTCACATAAGTCAATATTTTAACAAGTAATCAATTTCATTAAACTGTATGAAAATTTTTCCGTATGTGAAATTTTTCGTCATATACAACAAAATGTTGACCGAGTCGCTTGCGAGCTTGGAAATACGACAAAATTTTATTCAATATCTCGGAAACTAAAGGAGATATCCAAAAACTGATAACAATAATCGAAAGATCTTATATTAAAAAAAGAAAACTGCATCTTTAACTAAAAATCGTCAAAATCGCGTTTACGACAATCTTTTACCCAGGCGACGATATGCAAATGCATAACTTGTAAAAGCCCGTTTGTGCTGAAAATAGTATCGCACAACACATCCGTTCACTAAAATTTTTGTACAAGACTGAAAATATTACAAAAATTCCACTTCAAATTTATCAAGAAATGTACTTAAAACAACGACAAAGTACATCCGCTTGCAATTGGCTAGAATTTGAATTTATTCGTGGCAATTCATGACTATGCATGAATTGTTCACACAAATTCACTCATATAGCAAGCATTCTTCATGAATGCATACAACCGATTTCTACTGGGTAGGTCCGAGTGGACTGCACCAGCCATACGTGAACGGACACACAGGGATCCTAGCACGCAAAACGTACTTGCAATGGCTGCACTTGTTGTAAAACGATACTTTTTGAATACAAATTATGAATAACTATGATACTCTGCAAAGAAATATGTAAATTATTGTTTTAATTCAAAATATTTCCATTATTTCCATTATTTTTGATCTTTTTGGCATACTTACTTGAATTTACGCAATAAGGATATGAATTTTCACGAAACAATCGATGAAAATATCGGCAGTGTTGCCTGTTGAACTTTTTATACGAAGACAAAATTTCTCCTTGTAGTAGTAGTTTCTATGAATCAAACTTACTCAACCCGAAACAACAAACAACAGAAGGTACACAGGCGTCACATAAATACAAGGATTAACGGACAGTAAAGGTGCCCACACGCGCCGACGTGTACATATGCCGTGACTGTTTGACGTAGCAACATATAAAATTTACTGTTGATAGAGAGAGAGAGAAGCCCGCGTAACCGTCGCACGTACACGCTAACGAGTTTGGGCGCTAAATCGCCCAATCTGGACACTCTGGTTTTCATTTACATGAAGCTCTCATAAGTTTGATCGTGTCACTGACGTAAACGTACGTTAATGTGTCAGCTCACACGATCAAACTTATGAGAGCGGCATGTAAATGAAAACTCACCACCGTGCACGTGCGACGGTTACGTGTGCTTCTCTCTCTCTCTCTATCAACAGTAAATTTTGTATGTTGCTACGTCAAACAGACATGGCATACGTACACGTCGGTGAGTGTGGGCATCTTTACTGTCCGTTAATCCTTGTATATATGTGACGCCTGTGTACCTTTTGTTGTTTCTAGTTTCGGGTTCAGTATTCAAATGCGAATTCCTGGTCACTTAAGGCGTAGATTTGGTTAATGAGGTTGAGGCATATTTTTCTTTTGCGCCCACGGATGGTTGGAATGATAATTGATCATTCTGGAGGATGCTACAGGTTTCGCATACCAATTCGTTTTTTAGGTTATTTCAACGGTGCATTTCTACATCTACGAAAGCTAGCTTGTTTCCATCTTCTACCTCAGCGGTGAATTGGATTTTGCTGCGTTGCGAATTAAAAACTTTTAAGATTTCTTCCACGTCATTTTTCTTTACGATAGTGAATGTGACACCTACATACTTATTTATGTATTTGATATATATGTCCTTAGTTTTAAATTCAGCGATACTGTCGTCAAGTATTTTGTCTAAAACGATGTCGGCTACAGTTGGCTATAAGGAGTTCCCCATTGGCATTCTATGAACTTGTTAATAGTATGTAGAGTCCGACCGATTCCAATTTTTTTTCAGGTACCGATGCCGATGCCGATTAATCGGCTTATGGGGAAAGAATCGGCCGATACCGATGCCGATGCCGATTCCATAAAAAATTACAAATCAATGTATTAATTCAGAAAATCAGTTAATTTAACGGAGTTAACAATACAAAAGAAAACAAATAATTGAATTAATTGGCTTGGTTAGACAACATTACATATACAATGTCGATTTAAAAATCGCTCATTGCTCTGTGAAAATCGTATTCTAGGGATCAAAATAAGAAACTTTGCCGAAGGAACCATACCTCTAAAACGAATTCTGATTTCCCCCAATTTGGGTCGAACTGTTGGGTAGGGGCAAATTTTGAAAAATCCCACTTTGACCCATTTAGAGTGCTCCAATCGAGTCCAAATGTATGACCGACCCCCACTAACTTTGGACGGCCGATCCACCCATGCCAGTGGCACACCCCCTGGAACTCCCCTGGGGGGTTCCCCATACAATCATTTCTGAAAATCACCATTTTTGGCTTTACATGAAAAAATCAGCTAAATGGCTATGTTTTTTCTTTATTTTTATTTATTTATTTATAATAATATTTATTATTTATTTATAATAATATCTATTTTTTCTCTTAAGAAATTTATTTAGTCAGAACATATGTAAATGAAAAAATTAATTTAAGTGAGTTATAGAAAAGAAACTAAAAAAAATTATTGTTTGAAGTCTTTTTTACTTTCAAGTCTGGGCAATTTCGCACGGCTCTCTAATGTCGTCGCCATAACAGCCTCTACATTTTCCGGTATAACCCGTTTGGAAACGCTAGCTAGCAATTGAACATGTCGTTCCGTTCCTTGTATGTGTGATGGAATTTTTGGATCATTAAACGGTGGATCATCTTGATTTAAATATTCTTTCAATGTATCGTACGGAATGCTTCGCGTGAATGGTGGTTCAAATACGATATTTATATCATTCAAATTGATCATTTCCGTATAACTTGTGCAATTAAAGTTTATATCTGGTTTTTTATAAACTCTAAGTTCCATTGGCTCGTCAACATCGGTTCGATAGCGTAGAATTTTCTTGATGGCACAGTCGCGCTTTTCTTTGCTATCATCAAACAACATTGATAACAAGATATTTTCCGAATGCGCATAATATGAATTATCTTTAATTACTTGATTGACAATTTTGCGTAAACGAGGTTCTAGAAATCGTGACCAACCAATGAACTTGAAAAATAATGCACTGCCGTACACGACAGAGCTGTAATACTTGATATTGAAGTACATTGGCACATAACATTTAATTATAAATTCAACCAGAATTCTTAAATTTGCATCTGGATTTTCCGTTGTCACATATAATCGCAATAATCTAGCGGCCTTGGTGAGCCACCGAGAATGTACAATTTTCCCTGGTTTGATGTTAGCCAGATCCACCGGAACCACGCCGCTAGAAATTGCATGGGCCATGTCGTATAAGTACTTCGAATCGGTGGAAAATTCAATTTTTTCTGGAGCAGGGGGCATATTTTGCAACTCAATTTTCTGGAAGCCGTCCACCACCTGAAAATATATAATAATAAAATAATTAAAAATGGTTGACAATTATAATAAATGAGTGATAGCAATAACTTACCGGAAGAGTTTCACAAGTTTCGATTTGACGGCTCAGTTTTCCGGTTGCCGATCTTGGTCCAGTGCTGGTTGATTTATCCAAAGCTTCAAACAAATGCCGAAACGGAAGTTCGTTGAAGTGTAGAAGGCAAACGAACCAATGCAATGGTCTTTTTAACAGCAATTCGAATCGTCGTATAATTCCACCGTGTGGGCCAGTGTTTGTTGGCTCACCGTCAGTGCATATTCCAATTAATGCATCCAGTGATATATTTTTATCGTTGAAAAAACCATTTAATTTGGTTGTTTTGTATTCAGCGGTTTCATGTTCCAGTCTTACGTAACCAATCAATTCAGAATTGGGTTCTCTCAAAATAACAAGATGAGGTTCTTTTACCATCCTAGTATGATACTTCTCATCAATTTTATCTATCGTTAAAGTATCATCTTTTCTGCCATCGAATGAAAACGCTAACAAATTGGTATCATCTAACCGTTTGCGAAGCACTTCTTGTCTGCATTTCTCTTTTTCTCTGCGAACTTTCGATTTATCCATGATGAGAGGTTTCCCATGCTTATCTTTAATTTTAAAATCTTGCAAAAGAGCGGTTCCCAATGCTGATGCTACTCTGTCAGGCACACCAAATCTGTCACATACCAAGGCAAAGTTAAAACAATCGTATCTCTCTGTGTATTGTGAACTTGTGCTTCTATCCATATCTTCTTGAACCGGTGGCGGTGCGTATGTTGAATCATCGGGATCTTGGTATGTTGGCATTGATGACATAGACGTTGCTCCTTGCTCTTCAGTTTCCATCACAAATGCATCCATTGTTAGTCTTCTCTGATTATGTTGATCGTGCATGAACTCTTTGAGGCGTTCGGGAACCCAGCCGCATGCACATGGAGCTGCCTTCAAATCGCATTTACATGTTCCAATGTAAAAAATTGTTTCCAGAGATTTTACATACTCTGTAAATTGTTGGGTGGTGTTTCTTCTCTTGATTTGCTCTTGATACTTGTCAAGCAATTTATTCAATTTATTAAATACACTTTTTTTCAGCATTATTTCCATACCAAGTTTTTCCCAAATTCCAATCAACTTATCTTGTACTTGAATAGTGAATGATTTATGGGAAAACTTTTTTTGTTCTGTTTTAGCACGTTCGCTTAAGTAAAAATAATATCTCAAGATATCCAGATGGGTTGGTAAATTAAGATCAGTTAAATCAGTAGACACACCAAAAACAGTAACATCATGCTTGGGTATATGACTCATTGGGTTTTCGATAGTTGTTGATGTAGTTGCTTCATCTTGCGGTGTAGAGGATGGTGGATTCATTGTAAACTTTTTGATTTGGAATGGTCACTTCACTTATTATTTTTTTTGAAATATTTTTTTATCTGAAATTAGCACTTCACACTTTGAGTTCTTCACAACGACTTAATGCATTCACAAAAACTGTTGCGTTATATATGGTCTACGAGACGAGGTAATAAGAATGAAATGGTAATTTCAATTCTACCTGCTGTGTCTTGTGGTGGCTTAAAAAAAACAACACAAGCAATTTTACGATCTGCAATTGTGTCACAGTGATACCTTCATTGTTTAAAAGGGTTGCGGTGCATTCCAGTGATACCTTAATTGTTAAAATGGTTGCAAAAAACGCGCATTTCTTAAGAAGGTGCCTTAAAATACCCACAAAAAGGGTTGTAAAAACAACCTTCATTTCTTAAGTAGGTGCTATAAAAAAACTACACAAGTAAGTTTACGACATGCAGCTGTGTCTTAAAAAACGCACACAAGCAATTTTCCGATTTGCAATTGTGTCACAGTGATACCTTCATTTTTTAAAACGGTTGAATAAAAAACCCACACAACTATGTTTACGACATGCAAATGCATCACAGTGATGCCTTGGTTTTAAAAGGGTTGTAAAAACGCTAATTTCTAATAATTTTTTTTAATTTCTTTTCTATTACTAAGTTAAATTCATTTTTTCATTTACATATGTTCTGACTAAATAAATTTCTAAAGAGAAAAATAAACTCCAAAAAGAAAAAACATAGGCATTTCGCTGATTTTTTCATGTAAAGTGCAAAACCGGCGATTTTTTGAAATGTTTGTATGGTGAACCCCCAGGGGGGTTCCAGGGGGTGTGCCACTGGCATCGGTGGGTCGGGCCTCCAAAGTTAGTGGGGGTCGGTCATACATTTGGACTCGATTGGAGCACTCTAAATGGGTCAAAGTGGGATTTTTCAAAATTTGCCCCTACCCAAAAGTTCGACCCAAATTGGGGGACATCAGAATTCGTTTTAGAGGTATAGTTCCTTCGAAAAAGTTTCTTATTTTGATCCCTAGAATATGATTTTCACAGAGCAATGGGCGATTTTTTTGCCTCCCCACAAATCGACCCGGCCTAATATACATGTATGCACATACATATGTATATGTAAATATATATGTACATATGTATATTAAATTTATGTACATCAAAAAAAAATACTTTTTTATATTGTGCTAAGCAAGAAATATTTAGGAACATACAATTTCATTTCGTTTTGTACTAAAATACACTATTTTGAACTCAATGCATAAGAACTTATATGCTAGGCATGTATGTACATACATATAGTGGTCCACGAAATAAAAGAATTGCGATATTTCGACCGGTTTTGGCATTTGTCTTTTGTTTATTTAATGCTTATTATTATTTTTTTACAAAAGTCTAGCTGGTATACAACAAACACCATATAAATTCATATTTCAAACTTTGTACAAAAATTAGAAAAATTCTGCTTATTTTCACCAAAATTTCAAACTTTTTGATCAGAATTTTGGTATGGTTTGTAAACCATTTAATTCTAGTATAATGAAGTGCAAGTTTCAAGCTGCTATAAAATAATGATGTTTGATGTTGACTGTTGTCTGTCGTTTCACCTGAATATGTGAAAAGAAATTCCAAAGAATCGGCGAAAAAAGGCCGATGCCGATGCTCAATTTTGTGCCGATACTAGCCGATGCCGATGCCGATTAATCGGTCGGACTCTAATAGCATGTTCCATCATATAAAAAGTAATTATTATCTCGTTTAAAATTGCTTTCTCGTAAGTGTGGCATGACGTTGTGTTGAAGTCCATTGATCCATAATTGTACGATTGGCGAATTGAACTGGTATGAATGAAAAAAGGGTTTCGTCTTCTTCAATCCTAATGTTTTTAATCTTTCTTTAAGTTGGAATGAATTGTTAACATTGTATTCATTGGAAACGATTTCCTTAAGTGTTTGTCCTATAAATTTGGAGAGTTTGTAGCATGGTACGTTAGTTGATTCTCAGGTTTGACTAAAAGTTGAATAGTGCTTGAATTCAAATTGATATCCAAGTTTTGCTCAAGTGGAGAACTCAGATTATTTTCCTTATAAAAGATTATTTCAATTGCTACAGCTGTTTTTCAAGGTTCATAGAATACAAGGTTACGACATCAGCTCAATTCTTGGAGTTGAAAGATTCCTAAAAAAATTGTCTTATAAATGTACTCTATTTTAGTAAAAAATTCATCAATTTTATACCCGAGCGCACTTGTGCACAAGGGTATATTAATTTTGTTCACATAACGGTTGTTTGTAACAGCCAAAACGAATCGAGATAGATATAGACAAATGTATACATAAATGCTCAGAATGAATAGAGAAGTCGATTAAGCCATGTCTGTCTGTCCGTCTGTCCGTCCGTCCGTGTACACGATAACTCGAGCAAAAATTGAGATATCTCAACGAAATTTGGTATGCAGGTTTCCGTTAATCCAAGGTAGGTTGCTATTGAAAATGCGCGAAATCGGACAGTAACCACGCCCACTTCCCATATAACGGTAATTTCCAGAAATACGAAAACTGCGATATTTTAGTAACTACTGAAGATAATTCACTCAAAATTGATATTTGCAATAATTTTCAGACGAAAAATAAGAATATTATAAATTTTTGGAAAATGGGCGTAGCCACGCCCACTTATGGTAACATGCGTATATCTTGGTAACCGCTGTACCAATTTCTTCCAAACTTGGCACAGTTGTTGACCTTGATACAGCATACTAAATGGCCGAAAATTTAAAAAATCGGACAACAACCACGCCCACATCCCATATAACGGTAATTTAGAGAAATAAAAAATCTTCAATAAATCAGAAAATATTAAAGCAAATTTATTGAAAATTGATGCTTGCAACAATTCTTTACCAAGAAATACGTTTATGGTAAAATTTTGGAAAATGGGCGTGGCACCGCCCACTTATGATCACATATATGTATATCGGTAACCGTTATACCAATTTGTACCAAACTCGGTATTTTTATTCTCCTTGCCACATAAAAGCAAAACGTTGAAAATTATTTAAATCGGACTAAAATTACGGCCGCTTTTCATATAACGGTAAATTTCAGAAATGCTTGAAACTGGAATATTTCGAAATTTAAGGACGCTAATTTACTCAAAATTGATACACCCCGTCTTACCATCTAGCAGTAGCTTTTGGAAAGGTGAAAAAACATATATTTAATACTTGCGCCGGGTATTTAATGTTCGTCTCCGCCCGAACTTAAGACTTTCTTACTTGTTTATTTTAAATATGAGTAACCCTGATATTTACCGTTTTGTTGAAGTTGGTGCTTGTTTCTGCGTCTTTGAGTTTACTTAATCTATTAAAAAATTAAGTACGCTGTTTTGAATTGCAAAAAAGTAATAATGCCTAAAGATGAACTGCATTTTCGAGAGTGGGTAAAATTTCGCCAACGTGAAAGTAAATACTCATAAGAAAATTAAATACCGAACTTCGTGATAATAATACTAATAAGAGACTTAAAATGAATAAAACCACTTGCTAATTTCAATTCACATCTAATTTGTCACTATTGTACGAATACGATTATGTTTATCCACTTTCATGTGAAGTTATAACATTTTATGTTGTTATAATTAACTTTGTCAATATTTTATATCAAAAATGCCCATTTGATTATAATTCCTAAAATATGGCATACGGAAACTATATTTTCTGCGTTTTGTTTTTCTGTGCATGTAATAATAATAATATATTGACGCTTACACATATGTTAGTGTTTGGCCGAGCTTCTCCTCCGACTTGTGGCGTGCGCCTTGATGTTATCACACTAAGCGGAGAAACCTACAGTTTTACGCCGACTCCGAACGGCGATTGTATTTTTATTAGAAGCTGTTTTTCATGGCAGAAATACACTCGAAGGTTTGCCATTGCCTGCCGAGGGACGACCGCTGTTAAGAAAAAACCTTTTTCTATATTTGTTGGGATGTTGCTTTGACTAGGGCTTGAACCCAGGTGCTGATGTGTGAAAGCACGCACTGCTTACCACTACACCACAGCGGCCGACACATATATGTATGTAATACTTCTATATTGGCAGCAGGGCGGCCAACTTTACTTGGCTGAGAAGTGCCATATTGAGGATAAACGAGTGCCAAAATGTGCCAAATAGGAAAATAAAAGTGCCAAAAAGGTGCAATTTTTTTAATTCTTCCCAAATATTAATATTTTTCAAAAAAGCCATTCAAATTGAAAAATTAAGTGCCATTTGAAGTAAAATAGGGCCAAAAATGGCATGGTTTGAGCCAAGTTGGCAGCCCTGATTTACAGCGATCTAACTTCCCAATGTGACAGTCTAGTACCATGATGCAATAATACAGGTGTTATCAGTTGGCAACTTCTCGCTCTAATTCCGCCATATTGGCTGCCTTAGGTGAGACAGTGTTACTTCTTTAACAATTCTTTGCCTAATAATATAGTTGAATGTTTTTGTATTTTTTCTCAGTATACACATTTTTTTTCTTAAAAAGGTATTTTATCTTATTTTATTTCCTTTTATTACGAACATACTATAAAAAAGCAACTTTTGTTTAGGAAAAATGTGAAATTTTATATTATTTCCCCAAATGGGGCTTAATTTCTTCCCGTTTTTCTTCTCGTTCTACTGAGCTAAGGCAGTGTCAAATCGAGCTGTCTTAATTGACACCACCTTGTATTATTGCATCATGGTCTAGTAGCGTTTTTGTCAATGGAATGTGTACGTGAGTGCCGTTTTTGTGTATGTGTTGTGTACATGTTTATTCCCTGCAAAAATTGTGCGACTAATCGCTAAAGAGAGTATTCCGAGATTACTCTCAATCGGGTACAATTGGGCATTAATTTGTCCCAACTAGTCTCATACGGGTACTAATGGAGGTCAATTAGTCTCGACTCATCCCTTATGGGTATAATTGGAGATCAATTATCCCCCAACTCATCTCTAACGGGTACTATTAACGATTTAATCATTTGTACGCACTTAGTCAATGAAATTTCATGTGCGGCGTTGGCACACAGAGAGAGTATTCGCCTAACAAAGCTGAGCACCCCGGTTCGAATCTCAGCTGGCGCAAATTTTTATTTTTATTTTTTAAAAGTTACTAATCGCCTTTTATACCTGTTCGGGTATAAAGGTGAACAATTAGTCTCTTCATAGGACATGCTCGAACAAAAGCGAACAGTTCATTCCATATAAAGAGATCGAAAGTGGTATTAATCGCATGCTCCTTTGCGATTAGGGTTGCCAGATTTTTTTGGCACGAAATCAGTACATTAGACTATTTCATTCTGTAAAAATCAGTCCTTTTCAGTACACCTTTATTCCAAGCAGAATTATGAATGTAAGTAGCAGATAATACTTTAAAATGCCAGAGTATTTGTTTTTGATAATATCTTGGTATATAAATAACATGTATAAATAAAATGTTATTCATTTTAATATGAGTATACACATTAACATGTAATACGAAATGCCTTTAAAATATCATTGTACACAGGGGCTAATAAATTATTTTATATACATGTTTTAAGTAATGCATATGCCTTTTTTTTTTATAGAAATAATGAGATCATTTCCACTTTCAGTATTTTAATAGCCAAAGAACTCTAAACTTTATATTTTAGTATTACTTTTAATTTGCAGTTCACTTTCTAAAATTTTAATTAGAAGTCGGTATCTGTCTTTTCGCCAGGAAGCAAAATGCGCAAAAACGTTGAAGGCTAAGAATTCGCCAAAAAGAGTATCTAAATTGAGTCAGTAAATTGAGAAAAACGAATTGTATGTTGTTGGAAAAGCCATTCAGTTATTTAAATTTGGTGTTATTAAACTGAAAGTTATTTTCGAGATAACTAACAACACTCGACAAAAAACGTCAGCCCTTTTTTTAAATAAATTATACGCCATAATACTATCGCAACTGGTAGGTAATTATCCGCAATATGCCCATAAAACGATTGCTCTTTTGTGTTAATTTCTTGTGCATAACAAACATTACCTAAAACATGTCAACTATAATTAAATTATTTTCTTCTTCCTTTTTACAGTAAATTTTAAGAAAGTTCCAACGTAATGTAAAAATCTTAAGCAAATCGTAAAGTATTGAAAAATCTGTACAAATCAGTACAAATTTAAAAAAATCAGGACATTAGCGTACTAATTGAAGGAATGAATAAAATCAGTGCGAAAATTGAAACATCAGTACCGTACTGATAAAATCAGTACGTCTGGCAACCGTATTTGTGATTGCTCCCGGAGTCATCCCGGATTAATCGCATTTTTTGCAGGGTATATAAACGTATGTGTTCCTTTTCTTTCGTACGTGTTTATTGATATATGTATCTGTACTGTAGTGTTTTCGAACGGTACTAGCTCATACGTCACTCAAGGAAAACAAATTTTTGACAGCACCATGTCGTAACCTTCTATTCTATGAAGTATTGGTCTGAAACTATCGATAGTTTTCGATAGCCATTTAAACTTAAAATATGGCTTTATATTGCGCTTGGCATATTTGTAAAAAATATTTCTTACAAAATCAGTAAATCGCAAGCTTAGAGTGAAAGTTTGCTAAGTCTATTTTTAGAAATTTTACATTTTCTTCAAAAATTTTACAAAACTTTTATTAAAATATTTTGCGTGATTAAAGCAAGGAAAGACTTCATACGAATCAGAAGGAGTCGATGCTTATTAAAATAATTAGAGTTTTTAGAGCTGTTTACTTCATTCAATAAAGGATATCTTCTTACTAATTATCAGTTATTTTTTTTTCGTTCAATATCATATATTTTATCATTCAATATCAGTTATTTTACTTCATCAGATATTTAACTTTTTCAGTTCTCTTCACGAAACTATCCATATTTTTCACTTATCAAAACACCCGCTGAAACAAGAAAATGCTAGTAAATGTACGCTTCCGAAATTTCTTTTATGAAAATGTGCTGCCAAGGCTGTCTCAAATGCGCATGCAAAGTGACAAAAATCCATCAAACAATAATGTAAGAAAAAGAAATGTAATGAAAGAAAAGAATGTTGCCATTTCCATATGTAAAAAGTGGCATGTACACATGGAAATACATATCGTGTAAGAACACCTTTAGTAGAACTAACACAAAACAACGCAAGCAGCGCTCATACAGAAAAGGCCATAAACCTCTGTCTCCAGCAATTTCCGCTCACTCCACATTGTATCCAGCGTTGCCGTTTTGGTACAATTGTATCATTTTTGATACTCTTTTTTTCTAAATGTTGTTATTTGATACTTTGATACATTTCTTTCTCAAATGCCCCATATCAAACCTTTGTTGGCAGGAATGAATTTTTGAAAACTATGAAAAATATCATGATAAAAACATAGTAAGGTAAAACCGTTCTCTCAATTCGTCGGCCATCATTTTTTTGAAGTTTGCCAACATTTTAAAATCTTATAAAATTGAGAGTAAAAAAAAGAAATGGTTTAAAGTTGTTGTTGGTTAAGATTGAAAATGAGAATGTGTGTGTGAGTTTGTGTGTAAAATTTTAAAATTAAATTGTTTGCAAACGTCAAGAATTCGAAAAATTCCTCTCAGCGGTTCTACCTTCCTATTTTTTATCATGAATAATATTACTAGTTTAAAGGCAAATCATTTTTTTCTTGTTATTTAAAGTCTTAAAATTTTATATGTAGATATTTATAAGTGTGCTTTCGTAACTCATAGAAAGGAAATACAACCCGCAATTTTTTTGCACACGCCGCGGTTATAGGGCCCCTAAACCACACAAAAATATTGGGCATTAGTGTGTGTGTGGTGCGTGGGGTTGTTTTTACTAAATTGCACAGTTATTTCGCTAAAATCAAAATCAGTTTGATATTTAGCTCATGCTTGTGTTATTGTACAATAATTTGTGTTGCCTATGGCGATAACTAAGCAATTTTTAGTCTAGTTTTGACATTTTGGTGTCCAGATCGTGCTGTAAATTATGAATAACAGGCTCAAGGCACATAAATACAGGTAGAAGCCAAAATGACGTTGCTCTCATGAGAACCAAACCTTTAAACTTCAACTTGCTTTTCTTTTATTTATTTTATTTCTTTCAACTTTTTTTTATTTATTTCGTTGTTTTTTTTTGAATGTTCGTTAATAACAAATTTTAATTAACATTTGAATTTTTGTAGTGTTGTGCGGTTTCTACTTAGTGTATGTGTAAAAAATGAACACCTAGAGCGTTGTTTTGTATGTGGTGTTAAATATAAAGCAAATACCACTAATTTTTTTAACGTGCCTGAATGTCCTTTGCGTAAGGAGCGTTGCATAAGTAGCTGTGGGGCAGAGCTGCAGCGAAATGCGTTGCTGTGCGCTAAACATTTTAAAGGAGCAGATTTCACAAATACACCGGGAGGTGCACGTTTGATGCCAAGTGCTGTTCCTATGACCCTAATGCCGAAAAGTCCCTCCAGCAACAACGCAACTCATAAAACAAAAACAGAAAACAACATACAAGTTAACAAATTTTAACTAAATGACTTGCTCTCAGAAGAACCATCCTGTAAAGTGAAATAGAAATTTTTTTTTATGAATTTCGAACGCTGGTTCATATTTTTTGGCATAATAGTACCTTAAAAGAGTGCCTTCCTGAGTTGTCAATCACACTTTGTTTAATACACCTTGGTACGCACGTAGTCGAATTTGTTTTTTTGCGTCAACTAAAATTGGCTTGCGTGCGTTTGCATTTGGTTTCTTTGAGCGAAACGTCAAATCAAAATGTCACGCAGAACAAAAATTGGAAATTGAGTTAATTTCATACTAGAGTTGCCAACATTTTCTAAACAATTTATAGTACTTTTTCAGAAAAATCTGAAAAAATATAGTACACTTCGAATATATATAGTATTTTTTTAAGTAAAAGTAAAAATGCTTTTTAAGTGTACATCTTTTTTCTTTCTTATGCATTTACTCTATAAAAAAATATATTTCTTTGAAAGTATCATATGCTTTATCGCTATCAATATTTAAATTAATTTAAAACAAATGTTCATTTTTTATTAGTGAGATAGTCGCTTATCTCTCATCTCTCATCTCACCATTTCACAATCTTAATAGATATTGCGCAATGTTTTTCTGTGAATTCCGAAGTTGCAGGAATAGAGAGCAGAAACGAAAAAATTTTAAGTAAATTTGGTAAATCTTTCTTTTAAAAACGTTGCCATTTTTGATCTGTGGACCCTTTGTTTTAAAGTATATTTCTTTTAATATAGATATTTCAGTATAAATGTCATCCATTTTAAAACATTTCTTTCTTGCAAGTTGCTGAGATATATTTATAATTGAAGAAATATAGTATTTTTGCATACTAAATTTTTTTGCAACAGTATATAGTACACATACCCAAAAAATAGTACAATACTATATATTATAGTACGGTTGGCAACCCTACTTCATACGCACACCGTTCAATTTCGGTTGGTCCCATACAAGTTGTATGTGCATGAGAAATTTTTAACAGTAAATTGGCGGCGTTAGCCTGTAAGAACGGAGAAAAAAAATTAAAAATTTTGTAATATTCTTTTTTGCGCTTTAAATCTGAAGCGATCAAAATATACAAAGCACATTCATATTTTTGAACATATTTACTTGAGCAAAGTTTCACCAAGATAAGGTATGCACAATTTTATTTACTAGTGATTTCCACAATATTGACTCGTACAAGTCTCGGGTCCCGCAATGATTTTGTGTGGTTTAGGGGCCCTATAAGTTTTTTTTTTCGTTAAGCAAATAAGCATCCAGATTCTCTTTTTTGTTAAAGCTAGTAGATAATAATAAATTTTTTTTATAATAATGGATTTAATTATAAAGTTTTATTTACTATTTGCTTAAAAAATAACAATTATGTTTGCTTTTGATACTTTTTGATACTTTTTCAGCGTTACCGCGAGCTTCAAAAAAAAGTATCAGTTGCCAAGTAGAAAAAGTTTCAAAAAGCATCAAAAGCAAACACAACTATTATGTTTTAAACTTTTATATATAAAAAAAAAAACAAATAAATAAAATTTTATAATGAAATCCATAGTTATAAAAAAAATATATTACTTGCTTTAACAAAAACAGAGAATCTGTATACTCATTTGCATAACAAAAAACAAATTTATAAGGCCCCTAAACCGCATAATATCATTGTGCAACCCGAGACTTGTACAAGTCAATATTGTGGAAAAAAGGAATATTAAAAAAAATATATTTTTTCTACGCTCTTATCCATATTTTACAGCACGATCTGGACACCAAAATCAAAAGTAGACTAAAAATTGCGCAGTTGTCGCCATACGCAACACAAATTATTGTACAATAACACAAGCATGAACAAAATACCAAATTGATTTTGATTTTAGCGCAATAACTGTGCAATTTAGTACAAACAACCCCATACACCACATAAACGACCGACGCAAGCCCGATTTGCGCAATGTTTTGGGGTGCTTTAGGAACCCTATAACAGGGCCATGTGCAAAAAAATTCCGGGTTGTAACACTATTTTCGAAACTGCGTTTTTCACAGATTTTGGTAGGTTATATTAAAATACACCTTCACTGAAATTTTGAAAGTGTTAGTACCAAAAACCACGGAGTTATACCACATTTTAAAATGCCTACTTGTATGCATGATTTTCTTTTTATAATGATGCTTCCCCTGTAAAATAGAAAATTTGCTGGTTAGGCCCTTTGTGAATTAGAGTAACGATATTATGCTCCCATAGCAAAAATCAACAAATAGTAGTATATAGTAATCGATACAGCTATGAAATTTTTACACAACATAAAATAAGAGGTAGCGGTAATGTTTGCATACTTAACTCGATATTTTAATTTTTGGATTATAAGTCATAATTATATAATTTATGACACTATTGAAGTAAATGAGCGGTATGTATGCATGTACCTAAATGCTTTTCTAAACTAAAAAATATTAAAATCAAGTGACCTTTGTATCAATTGGTCAAACATCTTTGTAGTTTGTAGCAATAGCGGAAGTTTCCCCGCGTAGTACTCTTCTTTTATGTTCCTCTCTTTTTCGGAAAATATTTTTGTGGGGTAATTTACTTTAGGTGTTCTTACACGATATGTATTTGCATCTGCAAATGTGACTTTTCCAATACATATGTAATTGCGTATGTCTGTCAAATTCACAGTCTTTATTTAACTATTTAAAAATACGTTCTGTGTGTCAGATGAAAATAGAAACATTTCTATTTCGTATATACGTGCATCTGCTTTGTACAGAAACAAATCTAATTTGCCTTTACATGATATCGAGCCCTAACCGCCAAAATAACGTAAGCGACATTTTCTTTCAAAATTTTCTTTTTGATGCAGAAATTCATCTAGATTCTCTAGAAATATTTCTGCATCAAAAAGAGTTTGAAGAGAGTTGAGTTGAGTTGAGAGTTTGAAAAGAAATGTCGCACTATATTTTTTCAGATTTTTTTTGAAAAAGCACTATAAATTTCTTAGAAAATGTTGGCAACCCTACCCCAGAGAGACAAATACATGCTCTTCTAAAGAACTTGACACAGTGCTAAGAACTATTAAACGATACTCAAAGTTTAGGATTATGGTCTGAGCAAGCCGGAGAAGCAGCTCATAGAGAATTTTTAAAATTTTGGGAAAAGCGAAAAATAAATCTAATTACTGACTATTCCTATTCGCAAAAGTTAAAGATGCTACCGTCGAGTTTCTATCTCTCCATATTTAAAGTAGTACTCTTAGTATTACTGATTTTTGTGAAAAAAACTTTTTTTTTAATAATTTTTTCTTAACAAATTATATTGTATTTATTCTTGTTTAACATGTCGTATTGGAACTACTGTTAGTTTTAGTTGTTAATGTTTGTATTCGACTTTTAATGTAAAACAGAAAAAAATTAGAATGAAAATAATTTTTCTTTCAATTATTTCAAAAAAGAACAGATCGGATTTTAAGATGGTCACTTCCTAGCACCTAAGGTCATTATAAAGGGATCCCCACATCGAGTTTTAGCTACATGTCAGACAGCCTTTTTTGTTGTTCCCAGATACCGTGACCAGTGCGTTTCCCCACAGAGGAAGTACATACATTTGTATGCGTGTATGTGGGAATATGTAGATAAGTAAATATTTTATATTCATAAGAGAAAGAATGAATTAAAGCGGGAATACCTAAAAAGGCGATAATCGATTTTTGTTTATTGTGATTGTGCTGGGCAGTCTTCACCTTCTTGGTTCAGTCAGGTGATGCAATGCGAACAACTTTTAATGAAGTAGTAAAATTCATTCATAAACACATTCATACATATGTATGTATGTACCCAGCAAAAAATCGGTAATCGCTTTTAGTGGTAACGTGTTCTAAAGCGCATTGCCTTACAATGTGTTCTAATATGTTCGCTTCTTTTGGGCATTGCCAGTAATGCGTAGTAGAATGTCCTACAATATATTTTTTTTATTTCGCCTTTTTGATTCATTACGTGGAATGCAAAGTAGAATGCATCATCGTAGTCAGCTTAAAAATAGAATGAATATCCAAAAATTGACAGCGAAGTTGAAGTCAGTCAATGAAGTGAAGTACATATGTGAGGATGTACAATTTTAAGTTTAATTAAATATGTATGGACATACTATATGTATGTATGCATAAAAACTGATTTATAAAAAGCTTAATTGCAAATATCAAAGAAAATTAAATGTCAGAGGGTTGTTCGAAGTAATACTGCGGGTAAGGGCTTACGGTCAATGATATGCCCATGTTAAAATAATGCCTTCTTGAAGCGGAAAGGTAACCGATTCCCATCGCCTAATTCTATTCCATTTTAATGTCTGTGGTAATCGTGTTTTTTGCTGGGTATATACATACGTATCCCTGCAAAAAATTGTGCGACTATTCTCTAAAAAGAGGTATTTCTGGATTAGTCTCCATGAGCTACAATTAGACATTAATTAGTCGCAACTAACCTAGGGCTGCCATAATCCTGAACCCCTCGACCAGGACACTTATTCTCTATAAATACAGTTTCTTTGGTTCTGGCGTTGCATTATTTTGGAGTATTTTCTGATATTATAAGCAATATAATTTTGTGGCACAATCCGTAGAGCTGAATGATTATGATGAAGAAACGCTCAACTTCTGATTTTTTTAATCATAAAAAAACAAATTTCTTTTGACGGTGACGTAACTTGGAAAAATGGTCTTCAATGCTTGCCTTACCTCCACTAGCAAATTTCCACTTATTCTACAATGCGCTTCATGATCATTTTTGCCATTTTGTATATGCATAACCTAAAGATAATATAGGTAGGCAATCTGGTGTGAAGCCATTCTAAAAGACTTACCCAATAAGGACTGCAAAAATTGCTTCCCTGCATGATTCCTAGAAAGGGGTTTCCTATTTACAATTTACGCGAATGTAGTTAAGTATGTACATATATGTTTATATTATTTAGCATTACAAATTGGAGTCAATAAGCATTTTAAGTCTCAATAAAACATATTTGATCTGAACCTTAAATATTTAAATAGAAGTATGATTTTTATGAACTAAAAACGGCTTTAAAAGAACTTCTTCAAAAGGCCCTTAGAATTACGTCCTTCCTTCCAGGAGGGAAGCTCTTCTTTGAGTAGCGAAATCAGAAGCCCTTCAATTTGTAAACCTTTGTAACATTTATGAAAATTCGACGAATTTTTCTAGAATTGTCTTCAGTATGCATTTTTTAGCCCATTAAATTTTAGTACAATAAAGAGCAAGTTTGAAGTAGTACCCTTGATCTTTGGCAATTTTTCGTTCGTACATTTTCTTCCATCCAAAGTACTATGCTCAAAAATTTTTTTATATGGAGAAAATGATCAACACCTTTCACAAAAAACATTTACCAAAAATCAACGGTACTCATTATTTGTGTACAAAATTTGAAATTTTGACTTACATGGCCTTTGTTAGATAACGAGCGTCACTTTCGTAAAAAATACTAAACATTAAATAATCGAGAGGAGTGGCCAAAGAATGCTAAAATTTTTCTTCCCTATTTATATCTTCGCCACTGTATCTACAGCTTATTTTTTTTATATCCATGATTTTTTCTACGGAATTAGTATTATTTTTTTTTTATTTCACTAAGTTCAAGCTAGAATAGTTTCATAAAAAAAAAATAACAAACAATTATAAGAACCTTAAAAAATTTAGACAATATAGCGAGAGCACTAGTTTGACAGAATAAAACATAGCCAAAGCTCATAGAAAACAAGGAGGCTGGCTATGTTTATGGCTCCCTTATATTCTAGGTCCTTTGTGATAACGATTGTGCTGCCTCATTTGTACGAAAAATTGTTTTTGGGCCAGAGTAGAGGGAGACTCCTATTAAATTAAAAAAATAAAACACTGAAAATCGGGACTTAATCGGTATAATTTTCTCAAAATCGGTACGAATGGTTATCGTAAGTATATGTGACCCCTCAGCCACGTACCTGTTCAGGAACTTGCACTTTGGCATTTGCCTGAAAATACAAAATTAGATTTTAACCAAATAAACTAAACAGAAGGTAAACTCACCAGATATTGTTCAACATGTTAGAAAAATGTTTCACTATAGATTTTCGACTACTAATGACAGAAAGCTTAAAATTTTTTTCAAAGCAAAAATATGCTATTTAACAATTAGAGGGTGTCTGCATTGACCTTCATTAACAATCAGGACAATTTAAGTGTGGAGACCAGGACAATTTGTTTAAATCAGGACAAATCCTGGAAAACCAGGACGTCTGGCAGACCTGAACTAACCTCATCCGGGTATTATTGGAGATCAATTAATCTCAACTAGTCCCTTCTAACGGGCACAATTAAGGACTTGATGATTGTTGGTGGCCGCTATGGCACTCCGGGCAACATCTAAATAATAATGATTTTTTCTAACAGGGGTCGCTCCTCGGCAGGCATAAAATCCATTAGCAATAGTTACATTTGGTAACAGTTACATTGCTTGGGTATGGTTACCAAATTATGTGTTGAGATAAATATATTTCGCTAGCTTTTTTTTGTGTGTGGCATAGGAGTCGAGTCATTTCAAAAATCCGTATTTATAGTGAGATTTGGCTCATATTTGAAATTTATGTATTATACCGACATGAAATGAAATAACTCCACAAAAAATTTTGCCGGTAGGTGGCGCGGGGGTTCTATAGTTTGATTTGGTTTATATATTACTTAAATGAAAAGGAATAAATACACAAATAAAATGCCGATAGTTGGCGCAGGAGACGAAATATTTGGAGACCCCTTATTAATTGTCCAATTTGGTTCATATTTAGAGCTTGTTTTAAAAAGATGTTTTTACTATTAACCCGCTTTAAAATGAATACCTACTCCCTTTTCATACCCGTTCGGGTACAAAGAAATAAAATGAATCTCTTCATAGGACATGATCGAAAAAGGGATCAAAAGTTAAGTTAACTCGCTTTAAAATGAATACCTACTCCCTTTTCATACCCGTTCGGGTACAAAGAAATAAAATGAATCTCTTCATAGGACATGATCGAAAAAGAGATCAAAAGTGGTATTTGTCGCTTGCTCCTTTGCTATTGGTCCCGGAGGCATCCCAGATTAGTCGCATTGTTTGCCGGGCTGTACGCATGTACATATGTATAAACGTACACGAGGATGCTCTGATTGCAAAATCTTAGTTAAAAACGCAATTTCGCGAAGGATATACGTTTCATACTATTCAAGATACTTTTGTATAAATATGAGTACCCCAGTAGAAATCGGTTGTATGCATTCATGAAGTAGGCATGCTGTATGAGTGAATTAGTGTGAACAATTCATGCGTAGTCATGAATTTCCGCAAATAAATTCAAATTCTAGCCAATTGCAATCGAACGCACGTTGTTGTTGTTTTAAGTACACTTCTTGATAAATGTGAAGTGGAATTTTTGTAATAGTTTCAGTCTTGTACAATAATTTTAGTAAACGGACGTGTTGTGCGATAATATTTTCATAAATGCTACTTTTTTCTATGTCCCTGTATATTAAAATGTATCAGAAAAGTAGCATTTACATATGGATACATATGTATCTTGTAAGAATGCTTTAATAATGTTCCAATAATGCATTTTTGCATGTTTGAAACATTAATACAGCCATATGCATACAGCAGTAGTACAATTGTATGGTTAGAGTATGCATAAGCTCTGAGAAACCACACGTCTTAAATGGAAATGAAGGTTTATTTATACTGGCATGTATACACAGCAGCAAGCTCATGCCACTAACAGCGATGTCATATGCATAAAATTTCTACTGGGATGTACATACGTATGTATGTATGTACATACATACATCTGTACTATTGCAGTGAACGTCCTCCTTAGAGCTCGTGGCAAACCAAGAATCTTGCAACACAATTCTCCTTAATATGCATCTACATACATAGGAGGTAAATACATTAGGTTGGGTCGTGAATGCTTTGAAAGGTTGTCTGTCTTCTTAAACGCTTTAATGCAAGGTATTAGTCTCTTGTATTTCCAAAGCAATACATATGCGCAACCATAAAGAATGCCAATTCTTAATAATGTTGCGCGAAGTAGATACTCTTATTTACTACTAAATTTGTGAAGTAGGAAAGCATTGAGACAGGGTAACCAAAATAATTGTTTTTCTATGCCTCTTCATACGTGGTATTACAATTGGTAGATACGAGGTATTGCGCGCCAAGCGACGATATGTATATTGGAAAGCTATTTTTGATTGGTGTAGAACCAAGTCTCTAGTCTTATGTCATGTAAGCCACTGAAAGTCCTTATAATGAAACTCAAGGGCCCATATATGTATATGTTCGTTTTATGTTATAGTAGGGCCTAGAATCCTCTCTATTTCACAGAACGAAAGAGTTTTCCCGATAAATGGCGACTAGAAATGTGCGGCATTCATTAATGGAATTTGCATTGTCTACTTACATACATATACATATATGTACGAGTGTAAATCATTAAGGACTGCCTCATTACCGCAGTCTTTGAGCGAAATTCCATACTGGCTCCTGACCCATGAACTGGTTTCTTTGAGGGCTACCGCTATAAAGATGTATGCGGGCGTAAGACAAAAGGGCACTTACACAATTCAGCGCTTATTTATAGCAAACCACATTCTTTATTTAGCCTTCTAAAACGTAACTACCTAGCAAACTCATATTCCTAAATTCAACGAAATCGGACAATAAATCTGAGGTTTCAAGATAAGACGCCACCTGGCACGTCTATTTTTGGCAAACGTATTGTTTATCATGCAGGTAATATATCGTATATCGTCGCTGAACCAAATTCCCAGTTTATACAGGTGCCCTCTTAGCCTGCAATGGCCCATCAAAAAACCTGTAGTGATTCTTAGTTTCTCCTTGGGGAGATCCGTAAGTACCCTATTCATTTTCAGATTGTACCTTTCTAATATGCCTTTTGCCTGACGTAGAGCATGGTGTTACGCCAATGCAGTTCCCTCAGTTTGGTATTTTCCTTTCTGAACAGGGCTCAGGTCCTATCCGGGTCGAGGCAACGGCCGTTCTGGCCAGATGATCAGCTTCCTCATTACCTGCGACCCCTATGTGCCCCGGTACCCACATCAGCTGAATATCAATAACCTCCGCCAGAGCATTTAGCCTCTCTACACACTCCAAAACCAAGGAGGATTTGATCTCGAATGAAGAGAGAGCCTTAATGGCCGCCTGACTCGCAATAAGTATCCTCTCGTTCTACGAATATTAATCTCAGCATACATACTAACGGCATAGACCTCCGCTTGAAAGATATATCACTGTAGTGTGCTCGCCAGTATGTGACTCTCCATAACAGATGTACTCCATGTCGCCTTGTTATAAGTGTAGGTCCTGAAGTTTCTCTTGAAGATCACATCTCTGCTAATATCATGCCAGATGTTGAATCTTGGAGAGGGTCTGCATCACCGTTCCCAGAGTAGTCCTGGAACCCCAGGCCACCGCACCATGGGTCGCTATCGGTCTCATTATCTTGGGGTATATCCATCTGAGGATCCTCGGAGTGCACCCTATGATTTTCCCACTAGACGTTTACACGCCATCATCGCTCTCATAACCTTAGAGGTGACCGCATCAACATGGGCCTTCCACAGGAGCTTGAAGTCTATGGTAAGCCCCAGATAATTTACCTCTGTGGCGACGTTGATTACGAGCCCATCTAAGGTCAAGTTCCTCATCCCCTGGAGATTTCGTTTCTTGGTGAAGAGGACGGTCTTAGAAGGGCTGATATTTAAACCTACATCTGCACACCACCTTTTCGCAAGTTTGAGTCCTCTTTGCACGATGTCGCAGAGAGTACTTGCGATCTTCCTCTAGCGATAATCACTATGTCGTCCGCGTACCCTTAGCATCGGACGCCCTCATTAGTAAGTAGGAGTTCGTCCACAACAAGGCTCCACAGGAGTGGAGATAAAACCCCCCTTGCAGGCACCCTTTTTCTTGTTTGTATTTATTTGAACGACGCTATCGCCGACTTCAGTTTCGGTGATCCTGGTCTGAAGTAACCTTGGCGGAACATTCAGCTTCATTTCGTAAGTCGTAAATTAGGCTGAATTGTACGACTCGACAACATTGTCTACTGTCTGAAATAAGTAAACGACGAAAATCGTTGAAAACTATACAGCGCTGCCAAGTTTTTCCGTTTTAATACACTAGTCGAGTCGAAATTTTAGGAGATGACGTGTAATTTTCGATACGACTCGACTCCCGAAAAACGGCTTGCATTCCACACGACTCCCGCAATATAGGTGATTATGTTTCTCAAGAGCTCTGTCTACTCCCAGATGGGAGGCGTTTTCGAAGGCCTGCTAGATGTCGAGAAAGGCACAGAGCACTGCCTCATAGACAGTGTTCCCTGAGCCCAAAAACGTAAAAATCTTAGCTGTTCAAACTAGGGAGAGTAATTACAAACGTTTTGCTTTTATATAGGACCGACTCGCTCTAATGTATACACACATGTTTATGTACATATGCACAAAGTTGTCTTTCACAATTGTGTAAAGGTACTGTAAGGGCCAAATTCACAGTTCGTAGTTAACCCAGAATCGGCAGTTAACTACCGATTTTTGTACTGAAAATCTATAGTTAACTGCCGATTCTGAGTTTACTACACACTGTGAATTTGGCCCTAAACCGTGCAGCATGAATTCGTTTATACATACATGCATACATACAAACGTACATATATATACAAAAAATATCCCAGCCGGTATTGCGGCAATGGATACTTATGATTGGAAAGCAACAATCAACAACTTGGGATCTTTGATTTTGTAATTTTCAAATGCTTTTCATGGTATATCTTATAGAATATACATGCATCCATATGTACATAAATCCATTTGTACATGCATACATACCTAACCATAAAAATAATTATGTGAAGCTTCAGGTGGTAAACTTGCAGGCAGCTTCATCATTCCTATTGGGATGTTTTTAGTGGATTCATGGACGTAGATGCGTGCGAAAGGCACGAGCCTAACACACGTTTTTTCAGTACGATTAATTAATTTTCATTCCTGTAGCAGATTCGAGCTACCATGGCATCTTAAAAAACCAAATTTATTTTTGTAATTAGAACCATTTCGGAAACACTACTTCTTTATGAGAGCAGGAAATTACAATTCAGTTTATAGAATTGGATTGTCAAAATGTTTAGAGATGGTGAAACATTTCTGTACGAATTGTGGTATCAGAAAGACGTTAAAAATAAAAATTCACATACATAGATGTATATACATACATACATATGCATGTATGCTAAGTAAAAGACATAGGTATATGTAAATGTGTAAGTTTATGGCAAAATATTTCGCGAAAAAAATGTAATCAACTGCTTTGCTATTTTAAAGACTGGAGAAACATCATGAATGTTTATGTACATACATATGTATATATGTAGATATGTATTTGACACAAAAGAAGACAACGAACTTTATCTGTCGTTCACAAAATATAAATATGTTTATCAACATATCTAATCTGTCATGTCGTCGTAGACTTGAAGGAATTAAACACAAAAGCACTATTTTTCGCTGTCAGACTAATTTGGTTATTTCAAATGTTGTTGTTCAGCCACTCAATCTTTCGTCAGCATCCACCGTAAAGTTGTAAAGGTAAAAGTTTTTGAGTTAGGAATAATACCTTTCGACAAATTTTAGTGGTTTTTTGAGTTAGTTTGTCGTTATTTTAATTCAATAACTTTATTTAAAAAAAATTTAAAAAAATTTTTGCGGCACGGAAAGTGAACCTTGATTCTTATAGGATTTTTCCTGTAGAATCATCTTGAATTAGAAATATTTTTAGACAACTTTAATGGAATAACGGGATTTGGTAGAATCTTTTGAATAAGATGTAATAAATGTAAACTGTGCTCTTTTAGCACAAAAGGTAAACATTTGACTTTTGTAAAAATGAGTTAAAAAAACAAAGTTAAAAAATATATACACAGCGAGTAGCTATGAACTGGACTTTTCTCAGATAATTCAAATTTTTATAAATCATAAATATGCGAAAATATTCGAATTTTTGCTTACCTGTGCATTTTAAAAACTTTTCAAAAATAAATACTACCACAAAGTCTTTTTATCTTTAGGTAGGGTGACCAGACGTCCTGATTTATCAGGACATGTCCTGATTTCAGGCCGGATTAAAAATGTCCTGATTGATTTTTTATTTGTCCTGATTTTTACAAAGCTGACCTTTTATAAATTGTTTTCTGCGTAAACATATCGTTAGGCGCTTTGTTTTGTACATCGTTCACATAATAATATCCCTGCAAAACTCGAATGACCGAAACTACAATACAGGCTGACTTCCAAAACGTCAATTGCATTGCATACGTACAAAGTTTAATGTTCCATAACGCCCAACTACAATTGGTTGACAATGTATACATTTCCAAAACGCATCCGAAATGTTACTGAAACGCATCGCTAGAGTAATTAGCGCATCAGAAACAAAGTTGATGCTTCTTTTGGTTTTGGTTACAATTTGTGTTTTAAAAATGGAAAATTCCGAAATGATAATCATTGTTTTATTAAATAATCAAAATATACAATGTATATGTTGCAATGTTTCGTAACTTTGCATATACAAACAGTTTAAATACCGCAGTATAACAGTATCCAAACATTGCATTGGTACGTTTTGGAAGTCAGCCACACGTACAAAATTTTTCGATTGTCACTAACACATAAATAGAGAACCACTGTGTCAAGGTACACCTGTTTTGTTGCCAGGACTGTGGCGAATGAAGATTCCATAAGATATTGCTATTGAGTTTTATCCTTAGTATCCTACCTATTGTACTTCATTGTATTTTCACAGCGTCGCTTACACTTGCCTACATCCCACAACTCTCAACTGAGAACTCTCAGTTCTTACCATTGATGGAAAAGAAAGTGATTGTGCTAACTTTCAAAAATGCAGTGTCCTGATTTTTCCTTCGACTCATCTGGTTACCCTATCTTTAGGGATAAAAGAACATGCTTAAAGCTTTATTTACATATTATTAAAAATATTCCATCATGTACTGTTTTATATGTTATAACGGTTCAAAATCTGCTAATAATTCGTTTTTTTTTACACTTTTAAGTCAAAATATCTCAAAAACTAGAGCCAATCTGAAATTTCTAAGGTCAGATTCTGATTCTGCGTACAAAAATCTATATGCATCAGCTCTTATTGACTCTACCGCAAAATGTTGTTGGCCAGTGTAATTTACATTGCTGATTTTGGAGATTCCACATTTCCTCATTGGACTTTTCCATTGAGCTCACCGCGGTTTGAACCAGTGAACTTCGTCGTACAAAGCGATTTGTCTACCTTCTGAAATAAGATTGCATTCGTTTCTTTTAATTTCGTGATTTCAACCCCTAACGCTATATTCACGACCTTGAAAAAGCATACACAAAAACTTTAGAAAAGTAGCATAAGTTTTCGCGAAGACTATCGGTTATTTAGAATCTTGATTTTGTGAATTCGGCCCTCTAATCTTTTATTCGTGACCATAAACCTTCTCATACGAGCACTATTTTTTTTTCCTTTAGCTTTCGGCCATTTCATATCCACCGTTTTTAATTTTGTTATTTAGACATTCGATTTTTTATCAACAACCTTGAAGAACTACATGTCTACATATCGCTCATTTACTTCAATAGTGTCATTATCCAAAAAATATAAATTTTGGGTTGAGTATGCAGACATTACCTCTCCTTCTATGTCGTGTAAAAATTTCATAGCCGAAACCAGCCCGGACTTTGTTAACATATTCTGAAAGTATACCCATCCAGTAGTAAAACACTCGATGGATTTGCAAAAGTTAGCTCGCATTTTTATTTTATGGCCTACTAAATTTTTCATGTCTCGGCCTAATTAGTTTTCAAAAAAGTGGAAAAATGGTTAATACAAATAAATGTCTGAGTGAAATTAAAGTTTACGACATGTATAGTAAAATTTCATGGGAAATATTTTCGTAGAACATCTTAACACATTAGCTCCCGACCCTAAAAGTCGTTTTGCCCCTTACTTCAAGACCCCAAGAAGCAAATTTGGATGGTCGTAGAGGATTCTAGAAAATTATTATTCGGAAAATTTTACTAAGGGTCTTCTCAGGCAAAAACTTCATGCCACCAAAGTAAAATCCTCTATTAAAATAAAACACAAAATCTATGCCAAAAAGGAATAAAACTGAAGCTTCATAGCAGGTTTTTCAGTCGTTGCGGCTTGAGGCGCTCAAGTTGATTTAGTGCAATTGTATAGAAGCTGCTCCACAACCGAAGTCCGAAAAGCCTGAAAGATGCCAACTTTCGAACTTGTTGCAGTCTTTGTAGAATTTTCAGGCGTCAGTTCGGCTTAAAAACTGTTGTTGCTTTTTCAACTTTTTTCATGTGAGCCGCAACAACAGTTTATAAGGCGAACTTAGTACAGTGCGTAGGCAGCTGGCTGAGTCAGCTGGGGTCGTCGGTTCGAATCCCGCTGAAGAAGTCTGATGAGGAAATGTGGTGTTTTCCGATATAGCTATCACTTCTATAATTTTTTCAAATTGTTGTTGCTTTTCCACAATAGTTTTTCTTTAAGACGGTCTCAAGCTCAATGAAAATTGTTGAATAAAATTGTTATAAGGCCATAAATAACAAAAACAAATTAAAATTAAAATGTCAAAATACTGATAATTTACTTAATTTACTTACTTTTTATTCCAGCAACTTCGGCGTTCACAGAAAGAGTTTTTTCTATTATGAATGTTAAATGGCGAGATGAGAGATACATGCGATAGAGAGATAGATGCGATTACCTCACTAATAAAAAAATTCATTTTGATTTATATTACTACCTCTTCATGGTTAACAGTGATTTATTAAAAACTGCGAAAAGTGCAAAGAAATATATTTTTATAAGAGAAATGTATAAGAAAGAAAAAGATGTATACTTAAAAAGCGTTTTTACTTTTTATTTTAAACAAAATACTATATTTATATGAAGTGTACTTTATTTGTTCAGATTTTTTTAAAAAAGTACGATAAGTATCTTAGAAAATATTGTCAGCCCTAGTAGTACTACCCACCTGAAAATTTTAAAGGTGGGTAATTACCCCATAATCTTAGAAGAATATTAAGTCCAGTTTACTTTATTGTGCAACAAACACTTACCAATACTTGTTAAAGCAAATCTGTATTTCCAACGCTTTACAATACTTACTTTTTTTTTTTTTTTTAGATTGGCGCTTACACATATGTTAGTGTTTGGCCGAGCTTCTCCTCCGATTTGTGGCGTGCGCCTTGATGTTGTCACACAAAGCGGGGGACCTACAGTTTTACGCCGACTCCGAACGGCGATTGTATTTTTATGAGAAGCTGTTTTTCATGGCAGAAATACACTCGGAGGTTTGCCATTGCCTGCCGAGGGACAACCGCTGTTAAGAAAAAACCTTTTTTTTTTTTTCTATATTTTTGTTGCTTTGACCAGGGTTTGAACCCAGGCATTGTGGAGTGGAAGCGCGCACTGCTTACCACTACACCACAGCGGCCGACGAAGCAATACTTACTTGGTAACTTCAAATTAACTCAAAGCTTGCTTATTCGCAACTTAACTCATAGCTTTTTGTTTTACAAATGAGCTTTCCGTGCACTGTAGCAAGGCCGTTATATACGAGCGTTGCTTCGCACCCACGGTAACTCTAGAAGGTTTTTATCGAAGGTTATCGTTATCGAACATTCCCGTCCTTCTCTACTACAACATGCCATTCGTGTTTTCAGTATTCGCCACAATATTATGGACCAGGGGGGAGATTCTGTAATCAGTTAGCGACAATTTTCGGATCGCTATCGCACTTTTTGACGCAACAATATTCATAAAATTTGTCAACAAAAACGATAGCGATACGAAAATTGTGGCTAGCTGGCTATAGAATATCCCCTCAGGACGCACTTAAATTTTTACGAAATTTTATTAAATTATAATTACCATAGTATGTATGAATATACCTTGTTAACCTTCTCAATTACATCAACAACCTATTTTCTTTAACTGTATAGTCTTGCCACCAAAAGAACTATCCACCTGTGCACAGGGCGTTTGGCCGCCCCTGCTGATTTATGTAGATATATAAATAGAAATAGCTCGAATATTTCCAGCTCTAACCACCAAAATAACGCAAACGACGCCATCCGGGAATTTTAGTCTTTGACGAAGTATTATTTTTATGCAATTTGTTTTATGCTTTCTTGAATGAAAGTAGGTACTTATAAAATATATGAAATAATAAATATGTCTTGAAATATATGGTTACTTTAATATAGAAAGGCCGTATCTGACACTTTTGTTTCATTATAGAGTAGTTATACAACTTTATAAAAAGCCAAGTTCTTGAGTTGTGATTTTCTTCGTTACACGGGTTTTTAATAAACATAGAAACTAATTTTTTGATGTAGCAGCTGTTTTAAATTCGACTAACTCTTTAGTAAGCAATATACTGACTTGTGTACTGAGCTTAACTTGCAAACAAAATGAGTTTAGGCCTTTCTATATTAAGGTAACGAAATGTACAGTGGCGGATTTGCAGTCTAGTCTGCCCTAGGGCTTATATTAGAGGCCGCCCCTTTCTCAGCTCCCATTAATTAGGTACTACATATGAATTTATTTACTTTGCCGCCTTTTATCGAAATATATTATCGATAAAATAACGCCGATCCTGCATCGCTTACTGCTAAGATTTGTCGTTTTATGGAGTTCTGCCAGCGCTGGGCATGTAAAGAATTGCACGTACCAAGTTTCGTTATGATATCTCAATTTTTACTCCACTTATCGTGTGCACAGACGGACGGACGGACAGACGCACGGACGGATAGACAGTCACCGCTTAATCGATTTCTCTTTTCATTCTGCTCATTTATGTATACATTTGTCTATATCTATCTCGATTCGTTTTGCCTGTTACAAACAACCGTTATGTGAACAAAGTTATAACACCCAAGTGCGCTCGGGTATAAAACTTGCATCAACTAAGAATTTCAAGTATAAGCAAATAACGTAGATCACAAGAAGGGACAACTCGTTATAATTGTAGCGAAAGTGAGTAACAGGAGAAATCTCTAGTTCTGAACTGGTGCGCTTCTAGTACATTTAGACCCAGTACTTTTTCGCGATAAATCTCTTTTGCATGCAAGCAACTGGCGAATTTAACATGCCGATGTCCTAGGAAGTGTCAATTGTCGCCCGCTGCATCCCTTTTTCGATAGTTCCGAACTAGTCCTAAATTCTATAGTTCCGAACCAGTTCTGAAATCGACAGACGAAAGAAAAAAGTATCATGATTTTTCAATCTTTTTGGTTCTTCCGTGTGTGCGATTTTCAGTTATTTTGGAAGAAATGTGTTTTCAATTTGAAATTAAATTTGTTTGAATGATTGTAAGATTGTACGTTTACATACCTTTAGCTGTAGCTGAGTTTGCAGAGATCCTCGCTGTTATTTCTTAGATTCCAGACGGTCCCAAGATGTTGAAATGTTAACACACATTTTAGTTTTGTATTACCAAGCTATGAAAAAGCATTTGCGAAGCGCAGAATAGAATCGCATTTGAAGGAAAAAGCCGCCGAACACATATCTATGTAAAGTAAACAAGCCCCCCGCTGCATCCCTTATTCGAAAGTTCCGGACTTGTTCTTAATTCGACAAATAAGATCTAGTTCGTTCTGCATCCCTTCTTCTATAGCTCCGAACCATTTCTAAATTCGTCACTTTAGATATCGATTTCTAGTNTCGCATTTGAAGGAAAAAGCCGCCGAACACATATCTATGTAAAGTAAACAAGCCCCCCGCTGCATCCCTTATTCGAAAGTTCCGGACTTGTTCTTAATTCGACAAATAAGATCTAGTTCGTTCTGCATCCCTTCTTCTATAGCTCCGAACCATTTCTAAATTCGTCACTTTAGATATCGATTTCTAGTGAAAAAAACTGAAAAAAATTAGTATTTTAAAAGTACCACTTTTCGCCGATTTTGGACTGGTGGGGATCTAGTTCATATTGGACCTGTTCCTTTTTGGCGAAAAAGACCTAGTACGGAACAAGAAATTTGATTCACTAGTCCGCGGTTTCCCTGCAGGGTATGTACAACGTGAACAACAGGCCACAAAACATAAATTCGATCAGAAAGGATTATGTACATACATATATTTCTTTGAAGTATACATACGGGGACCATAAATATGAATTCAAAATGAAGGACAATTTTTCAAAAATATGCCTATACATATACATATTTACGTAGTATAAAAATATCAAAAGAGTATTTATGATTCTAAATTCTTAATACATCTTAAACTTTAAAAACGAATCACGTTTTCTTCATCGATATTAATCTTTTTTTACATGAATATTTATAAAAGTATAGTAAAACATATTATAATTACATTATTAGCTTACACGAAAAGTGAAAATCTTTAAAAGATTATTTTATAGTCAAATTTTGACTCGTTCAAAACGAAAACAATACCCTTTTTTGGTTTTTTGTACTTTTCGCAGTTATTTGTCAAAAATCGAAGTCATGAATCGACGTAAACGACGAGTTACAAAGGTATTTATGTGCCCTTTACAAAGATATATAATTTGTGCAGATTGCACTTCATTGCATTTACATTTCTAATCCGATTTTCATTATCTTTGGCTCAAAATTTACTGTAATGATATATCTTCTTTATCGAATTTTTAAACTAATGAAAAAAATAATCAAATAAAACTGCGTATTTGATTGAAAATCTCATTTTTTTCGACTTTGACAACAAAATGTAATTTTCATTGAAGTCGCCACAAGCAGAGCTGGGTCGTAATGATTCCTTTAGGAATTAAATTACTCCCAATTACAGATTACAAGGAATTGTAATTAGGAATCAATTCCTTCAGTCCACAGCAAAGGAATCGATTACTTTTTCAATTCCTTGAAGTAATTTCAAATGTAATTGGGTTTTTCTTTAATTCCATTACAAGGAATTTCATATTGTAATTGGAATAAATTACGTGCTAGTAATGTCATTTTTTTTTCCAATTCCTTTGAAAGGAATTGAAAATGTAATTGATTTTTTTTTCAATTCCATTACCTGGAATTGCAAGAGTACTTTAGTTTTTCCAATTACTCAAAGGAATTGTAAAAGTAATCGAGAAACTGAAAGTTCATTCACGAATATACAATGTGGAATTTTTGTTGTGGTCAAAGATTAAAATCGAAAGCACACATTGGCGATCTTCTATGTATATCTATATATATATAAAAATGTTGTGTTCGTATGTCACGGTCATCAAAACCCGAGAACGGCTGAACCGATTTGAATAATATTTTTTTTATTATTCGGTATAATACCAGAACCATTGATATCGCAAAAATTTGGTGGGTTGCCACCTATTTTAAAATTTAATTAATTTAAAATCAATGAATTATTACAATATGGGTATTAAGTTAAAGAGGTTTATGAAAGATAACTGTTGGAAGTTTTTTCGACGAGGGTGGCCTCCTATTTGAAAATTTAAACTCAGTCAAATTGTTAAAAAAAATGAAATATTGCCATGTGGGTGTCAAACTAAAGAGTTTTAAGAAGGCGTACTGCCGAAAATATGTTTGAGGAGGGTTGCCATCTGTTTGAAAATTTAACTAAATTACATTGATAAAATAAATAAAATATTACAATATGGGTATCAAATTAAAAAGGTTTGAGAAAGATAACTGTTGGAAATATTTTTGAGGGGGCTGCCACCTATTTGGAAATTGTAACTCAGTTAAATTGATAAAGTAAATGCAATGTTGGCATGTGGGTGTCAAACTAAAGAGTTTTAAAAAGGCTTACAGTCTACCATGAACACTTCCAGAAATATGCAATATGAAAAGTTCGGTTTATATGGGATGTGCCACACGCCATTCTCCAACCATGCAAATTTTTCTCCATGAGTATGGAATTGGTCTTATATATTTATATAGATATCACCATACCCAGTTCTAGTCCTCTACCACAAATATATGCAGTTTGAATAATTCGGTTTGTATGGGAGGTGCCACGGCCCCTTTCTATATCGAAACTTTTTTTAGCTATAACCATCCTTGGAAAGTCTGCAGTAGATTCCGAAATTTCAAAAAAATCGGTACGGCCTTTGTCGAGCTTTGCGAACAGAAAAAAACGCCTTTCAAAATATTGTGGCGAATACTGCGGCAACACAAAGCGAACAACGAGAAATAGGCAGAATGTTCGAAGAATGACGTAGAATGTTCCACAAAGAGAAACGTCAAGTTGGAGGAACACTGCGAACAGCGAGAG
>NW_016158101.1:21970-29649 GCF_001687245.7 Rhagoletis zephyria | reverse complement strand
AACCTATAGCTCCCATACAACTGATTGTTCAGATATGAGATTTTTCGTTATAATTCATCCATTTATGTAGCTAGGACCATGAAATTTCGCGCTGTTTTCACTCATTATCAACAGAAGACTTACAGTGAAAATAACAAAGATCGGGTCACTACAACCTGCAGACCCCATACTACTGATTGTTCAGATATGAGGTCTTTTATCATAACTCCTCCATTTATGCAGCTAGGAACATGAAATTTCGCACCATTTTCACTCATTATTAACAGAATACTTACAGTGAAAATAACAAGGATCGGATGACTACAACATATATCTTCCATACATCTGATTGTTCAGATATGGGATTTTACTGTAAAACTTCTTTATTTGAACAGCTAAAACCGATAAATTTCGTAAGATATTTTATAAATAATAATACAAAGTCTACTGAGAAAATCATCAAAATCTATGCTGTATAAGCTTTATCTCCTATAGCACTGATTGTTCATATTTTGGCGACGACCAGGCTACGCGACGACAGCCGGTTATACGTACCGGAATGACTCGTGTTTTACACGACCAAGGGTTGTTGTTTCGGCGATCTAACCCCGTTTAGGTCGGCGAAGTATCTCAGAAGTTGTTCGTCCATAGGGCTACATCCGCTACGTTTTCTCCTACTCAGGACTGGCATCGAGTCAAACCCAGGGCCAGAAACCTACACCTGCTGTGTATGCCAGAGACGACTACACCACAACTCCACCTCTGTCAAGTGCAATGCTTGCGAGGGGTGGAGTCACCTCAGAGTCTGCTCAGGACTACCGACATGTCGGCAGTGGACCACGTCTTTTGTGGCCCCCTGTTGGTCTAACAGAGCAGCCTCCATGGTTAACCCCAGTCCACCTGAGCAGCCCCACACAAACACCACAGCACAACAACATAACACAACAGACCACACCACAACGGCTACCGACCACAGAACACACACAACCACACCACCACCCACACGCCGCCGCCAACAACTCCTGGTTCCTCCTACAATCTGCACGGTATGTCAGACCAGGATATTCCGTAATGTTACATCAGTCAAGTGCAACACCTGCCTAGGCTGGTGCCACTTTGGGGCATGCTCGGTCGCAGACCTTAACTGCGACGCCTCCCGCCAGCACCACAGGGCGGCAACCACCACAGCAGCGCACACAGCCAACTGCGGCACGACCACACACATCCCTCACACCCCGCATCAACACACGTCTTCCGAACCACATGAAGCTCCTTCAATTTAACTGTAACGGGCTTCAGAGCAAGATCGAGGAGATAACCGTCTTCATGGGAAGGCATGGCATATTGATAGCTGCGGTCCAAGAGACGAAGTTGCACAGCAATTCAACACTGATGAATTGTGCCGGGTACAACGTGCACCGTCGAGATCGCGAGCGGGATAACGGTGGAGGCTTAGCGTTCATTACGCACCACACTGCGCAGTATCGTCTTATCGAAGCAGACATCGACCGCAGGGATACCACCCTAGAATGTCAGGGCATTGCTATTCGGTCAGGCGATGTTGAGCTCGAAATATTTAAAGTTATATACCCCCTGTCACCTGCTGCCCGGCAGGATATCACCCTGACATAGTTGCGCTCCTCAGAGGTGAAAACCGTATGGTATTAGACGACTTTAATGCGCACCACGATCTTTGGCACTCAAGCCTGTCAAACGGTCGTAGGGGAACTGACTTGGATGAGCAGATAGACAATTCGACATTCTGCACAATGAACGACGACGCACCCACCAGGATTATGGGCAGCTGCTGCAGCTCGCCAGACATAACAATAGTCAGCGCTGGTCTGATAAACAGCATATCATGGCGACCTATGCTGACTTTGGTATCAGACCACCTGCCCATAGTCATCTCGATCGATAAACCAAAGGCTTCGCGGAATTTACTGAAAACATCTTCGCTGCTCTCCCCACACCAACCGACGTCCATCTTGGTGAACGTAAGTTCCGCAGGGCTGTCACCGCTGCTGCAGCTCGCTTCGTACCGGCAGGATGTAGGATGCTGAAGCGGCTGTTCTAGCCGATGAGCGTGACAGCCTTCGTCAGGCCGATCCCGGAGATCCCCATATCAGGGATATCAACGCGGAGATTCGGCAACTAGTAAACGTACATAAGCGGAAGAAGTGGGAAGAGCATCTGAAGACCTGCAACTTCACCTCTGGTGTGAGTAAGCTTTGGTCAACCGTGAGGTCACTGCCCAATCCGACGAAGCACGACGACAGAGTCGAAATTTCTTTCGGCGGCCATGCTTCGTCGGACCCGGAGCGATGCGCGAGTTATTTTAGCCGGCAGTTCATACTGCATCCTCCGGTGGACAAAGCCAAGCGTCGGGTGACCAGAAGGCTGCACAAACTGCCAACAACCTGTGTCCCCTTGCTTGCACTTGCGGTGAAGTTCAGGTGGCCATCGGGAAGGCGAAAGCCTCCAAAGCCATGGGTCCCGACGGAATATGCATGCTGATGCTGAAAAATTTGGGTCCTGCGGGGGTAGCGTACCTAACGGAGTCCTCAATTTTTCCATGGCCACTCTCATCATCCCAGACATCTGGAAGGTGGGGATAGTGGTCCCACTGCTCAAACCGGGGAAACCTGCCAACATAGGAGATTCTTATCGTCCGATAACACTCCTTTCTCCGGTAGCGAAGACACTCGAGGCCTTGCTACTCCCGTATTTCACAAACCACTTGACCCCAGCGAAGCATCAGCATGGTTTCCGTAAAGTGCACAGTACAACAACAGCACTTAACGCCATAAACACTCAGATAACTCGTGGCCTTAACCGTAAACGTCCCTGTGAGAGAACGATTCTAGTAGCGTTGGACCTGTCAAAGGCTTTTGACACTGTCAGCCATTCCACGCTACTAGAATATATAGAGGCTTCCTCTCTCCCACAGAGGCTCAAACGGTGGTCGGCAAATTATCTAAGTGGTCGACATTCGTCGGTAATGTTTAGAGACAAATGGAGCAAACTTAGAAAAATAAAACAGGGGGTTCCACAGGGTCCTTTCCCCACTACTGTTTAACTTTTACATTTCAAAACCCCCTCAACCACCATAGGGAGTCTCGATTGTCTCTTACGCCGACGATTGCTCGACCATGGCGACTGGGAATGGAATTGATGACCTGTGTTCGAAAGTAAACGGATATCTCTCTGAACTTTCTCGCTTCTTCACTGCAAAGTGTCTAGCCGTCTCCCCTACGAAATCCTCTGCGACCCTGTTCACAACCTAGACGAAGGAGGTCAGGCTACTGTTAGGAATTCACGTCGATGACACACCAATTCCGACGGTGAATAATCCTAAAATACTCGGAGTAACATTCGACAGCCTGCTCTCCTTCTCTGCGCACGCAACCGCTATTGTCAATAAAGTACAGAGCCGCAACAAGGTCCTCAAGTCGCTAGCCGGCAGTACTTGGGGCAGAGACAAAGAAACGTTGCTGGCAACATACAAGGCAATAGGCCGGCCGGTTTTATACTACGCAGCACCAGTGTGGTCGCCGGGGACTAGTAGGACTAAGCTACAGACGGTACAATACAGGACAGCGATTGGATGCCTCCTGATGCCACCAGAAAACCACCTCCACGATGAGTCGAAAATGCTCCCAATTAGGGAGCACAACACGATGCTCTGCAAGCAGTTTCTTGTTGGGAACCACAGATGTGGCCACCCAAATAGACAGCTGCTTGCAGAGGAGCCGTCGCCGAGGCACGTCAGGACGCATCTATATGAACTGACGGACGAAGTCCAGAGGTTCATTAAGCAGCCTCTGGACCCGTCAGCTCACAGACAGGCCCTGAACGGCATTCACAGGGACGCAGTCTCGAGTTATGTAGACTCAAGACCTGTGAATGCCGTTCTAGGCACACAAATACCGGACATTGACGCGACGGAGCTCCATCTGCCTCGGGAGACCAGAACAACAATAGCCCAACTTCGCTCTGGCTACTGCAGCAGGCTAAATTCCTACCTGAGTAGGTTAAATGAGGATGTGCCGAACGAATGTCCGGCATGCGGAGGGACCCCTCACGACTCGAAACATCTCTTCGCATGCCCGGAAAAGCCCACGACCCTAACGGTGTCGTCCCTATGGACCAACCCCATAGAGGCTGCACGCTTCTTGGGGCTGCCCTTAGTGGAACTCGACGACAACGACTGAGATATCAGCCGATCTGGGCGGGGTTGTTGTAGCCGCTACAACAACAACAACAACGACTGTGGTTGTGGCCAGATTAGATGTATTTCTATTTTTTCAGCGACAGATAAGGTTCTTGCTCTTCTTTTATGTCAAACTCATACAATTTCATAATGTCGCTGCCGCGTTCAAAAAAAAATCAAGTCATCTGTGGCCCGTAGCTCGTTGTTTTCAATGTTTTCAGAACTTTAGAGCCATTTCAACAATATTGGAGTTGACTCTCTGTCCAGGTACACATTCGCATTCGCAAAACATTCGTATCATTTGATGCGAATGTGAATGAGCTACATTTTCATTTGCACGAAACTTCGTGGCGGCAACATTATTGATATTTTAATATAAATGCAAAAATTCAGCTTTTTTCTATTAAAATATTTGTTAATATGTACTAGGATGTAAAATATCCTACTTTCTACATTTTTTAATCGATTAAATCCGGCAAAAATACGTTTTAGAAGCTATCTTACAAATGCTTCTTCTTCTTCTTTTTTGGCGCTGTAATAGGGTTGCCAGAATTTTTATGCGCGAAATCAGTACATTCGACTCCTTCATGCTAAAGAAATCAGTACCTTTCAGTACATTTTCATTCAAAGCAAAATTATGAATGTAAGTAACAGAGTTCTTGTTTTTAACCATATTTTGGTATATAAATAAAATATAGCTCATTAAAAAAAAGTGTTATCCCTTTTAACATGAGTGTACACATCATTATACACAGGAGCCAATAAATTATTTTATATTTGTGACTTTTCGAATAGCATTAATGAGATCATTCCCATTTTCAGTGTTTAAATAGTCAAAGAATTCTATACATTTCATTTTAAAATTGCTTTTAATTTGAAGTACACTTTCAAAAATTTTAATTAGAAGCCGGTTGCTCTCTTTGCGCCAGGAAACAAACTTTATTCTTAAGATCCTGTCATACTGTGAAAAAGTACCACTTTTTAAGGAGCTCATCTATATTTCCTCATGGCTTAAATAATTTTTCAACTACGCAAAAACTGTGAAAGACTAAGAATTCGCTAGAAAGAGTATCTAAATCTATGTCTTGTATGCAAAACTCTTGTTGTAAGTTCTAGGCAAAAGTCATTCGAATATTCAAATTTATTGTTATTAAACTGAAAGTTATTTTCGAGATAACTAACAACGCTCGCCAAAAATTTAAGTCTTTCTTTAAATAATTTAAGCTCCATCATATTATCGCAACTGGTACATAACGACCCGGCGATATGCCCATAAAACCATTGATCTTTTTGTTGTATTAATTTCTTGGGCATATCAAATATTATCTAAAACATGTCAACTATAACTAAGTTATTTTCTTCTTATTTTTTACAGTACAGTTTAAGGAAGTTCCAGCGTTATGTAAAAACCTTAAGAAAATACTGAAGTATTTTGTTTAAATAGAAAATTCAGTACAAATCAGTACAAATTTTGAAAAATCAGGACATTAGCGTAGTGATTGAAGAAATGAATAAAATCAGTACAAGAGTTGAAAAATCAGTACTGTACTGATAAAATCAGTACGTCTGGCAACCGTACGCTGTAACCGCCTAAGCGATTTTGGCCGAGTTCAGCAAAGCACGCCAGTCGTTTCTCCTCTGTGCCAACTGACGCCAATTGGAAATGCCAAGTGAAGCCAAGTCTTTCTCCACCTGATCGTTCCATCGCAGTGGGGGCCTCCCTCTTCCTCTGCTACCACCAGCGGGTTCCGAGTTGAATACTTTCAGAGCTGGAGCGTCGGTGACCATTCGAACGACATGGCCAATCCAGCAGAGCCGCTGTATTTTAATTCTCTGCACTATTTCGGTGTTGGTGTACAGGTCATACAGCTCATAGTTCCATCGTCTGCGGTACTCGCCGTCGCCAACGCTTAAAGGCCCGTAAATCTTCCGCAAAATCTTTCTCTCAAACACTTCAAGAGCCGCCTCATCGGATGTTGTCATTGTCCATGCTTCTGCGCCATATACCAGCACGGGCATGATGAGTGACTTATAGAGCGTGGTTTTCGTACGTCGAGAGAGGACTTTACTCCTGAATTGCCTACTCAGTCCAAAGTAGCACTTGTTGGCAAGAGTGATTCTACGTTGGATTTCAATGCTGACATTATTATCGGTGTTAATGCTGGTTCCCAAGTAAACGAAATTCTCTACTTTCTCGAAATTGTAACTGTCAACAGTGACGTGGGTGCCAAGGCGCGAATGTGCTGACTGTTTGTTTGATGACAGGAGATACTTCGTCTTGTCCTCGTTTACCACCAGACCCATTCGCTTTGCTTCCCTATCCACCTTGGAAAAGGCAGAACAGACGTCGCGGGTTTTGTTACCGATGATGTGGATGTCATCGGCATAAGCCAGCAATTGCACGCTCTTGTAGTAAATTGTTCCTGAGCGGTTCAGTTCTGCAGCTCTTATTATCTTCTCCAACATCAGATTAAAGAAGTCACATGAAAGGGAGTCGCCCTGTCTGAAACCCCGTTTTGTGGCGAACGGCTCGGAGAGGTCTTTTCCAATTCTGACGGAGCTGGTGGTATTGCTCAACGTCATTTTACACAGCCGTATGAGTTTTGAGGGGATGCCAAATTCAGACATAGCGGCGTATAGGCAACTCCTTTTAGTGCTGTCAAAGGCGGCTTTAAATTCGACAAAGAGGTGGTGAGTGTCGATCCTTTTCTCGCGGGTCTTTTCCAAGATTTGGCGTATTGTGAATACCTGGTCTATGGTGGATTTGCCAGGTCTAAAGCCACACTGATAAGGCCCAATCAGTTCATTGACGGTGGGCTTCAGTCTTTCACACAATACGCTCGATAAGACCTTGTAACCTATGCTTAGAAGGCTGATCCCGCGGCAGTTGGCGCGAATGGCGTGGTCACCTTTCTTGTGAATTGGGCAGAGCACACTTAAATTCCAGTCGTTGGGCATGCGTTCATGTGACCATATTCTGCACAAGAGTTGATGCATGCACCTTATCAACTCCTCGCCGCCGTACTTGAATAGCTCAGCTGGCAGGCTGTCAGCTCCAGCAGCTTTGTTGTTTTTCAGCCGCGTTATTGCTATACGTACCTCGTCATAGTCAGGCGGTGGAACGTCGACTCCGTCATCATCGACTGCGGGCTCGGGTTCTTCTTCTCCACAACTTTCCGCGCTGCTACCATTTAGTAGGTCGGAAAAGTGTTCTCTCCATAATTTAAGTACGATCTGGACATCAGTTATTAGGTCGCCATTATTGTTCTTACAGGAGTACACCCCGGTCTTGAAACCTTCCGTAAGTCGCCTTACTCTCTGGTAAAATTTTCGGGCATTCTTCTTGTCGGCCAGCATTTCAAGCTCTTCGCACTCACGTATTTCGGCCTCTCTCTTCTTATTGCGGCAAATACGTCTCGCTTCCCTCTTCCCTATAGCGGTCCCACATAGCGCGTGTTGCGCCCGATCGCAGCGTGGCCCTGTAGGC
>NW_016158101.1:21184-21945 GCF_001687245.7 Rhagoletis zephyria | reverse complement strand
AGATTTGGCGTATTGTGAATACCTGGTCTATGGTGGATGTTGCCAGCTCTAAAGCCACACTGATAAGGCTCAATCAGTTCATAGACGGTGGGTTCAGTCTTTCACACAATACGCTCGATAAGACCTTGTAACCTATGCTTAGAAGGCTGATCCCGCGGTAGTTGGCGCGAATGGCGGGGTCACCTTTCTTGTGGATTGGGCAGAGCACACTTAAATTCCAGTCGTTGGGCATGCGTTCATGTGACCATATTCTGCACAAGAGTTGATGCATGCACCTTATCAACTCCTCGCCGCCGTACTTGAATAGCTCAGCTGGCAGGCTGTCAGCTCCAGCAGCTTTGTTGTTTTTCAGCCGCGTTATTGCTATACGTACCTCGTCATAGTCAGGCGGTGGAACGTCGACTCCGTCATCATCGACTGCGGGCTCGGGTTCTTCTTCTCCACAACTTTCCGCGCTGCTACCATTTAGTAGGTCGGAAAAGTGTTCTCTCCATAATTTAAGTACGATCTGGACATCAGTTATTAGGTCGCCATTATTGTTCTTACAGGAGTACACCCCGGTCTTGAAACCTTCCGTAAGTCGCCTTACTCTCTGGTAAAATTTTCGGGCATTCTTCTTGTCGGCCAGCATTTCAAGCTCTTCGCACTCACGTATTTCGGCCTCTCTCTTCTTATTGCGGCAAATACGTCTCGCTTCCCTCTTCCCTATAGCGGTCCCACATAGCGCGTGTTGCGCCCGATCGCAGCGTGGCCCTGTAGGC
>NW_016158101.1:6485-21159 GCF_001687245.7 Rhagoletis zephyria | reverse complement strand
CTAAAGCCACACTGATAAGGCCCAATCAGTTCATTGACGGTGGGCTTCAGTCTTTCACACAATACGCTCGATAAGACCTTGTAACCTATGCTTAGAAGGCTGATCCCGCGGCAGTTGGCGCGAATGGCGTGGTCACCTTTCTTGTGAATTGGGCAGAGCACACTTAAATTCCAGTCGTTGGGCATGCGTTCATGTGACCATATTCTGCACAAGAGTTGATGCATGCACCTTATCAACTCCTCGCCGCCGTACTTGAATAGCTCAGCTGGCAGGCTGTCAGCTCCAGCAGCTTTGTTGTTTTTCAGCCGCGTTATTGCTATACGTACCTCGTCATAGTCAGGCGGTGGAACGTCGACTCCGTCATCATCGACTGCGGGCTCGGGTTCTTCTTCTCCACAACTTTCCGCGCTGCTACCATTTAGTAGGTCGGAAAAGTGTTCTCTCCATAATTTAAGTACGATCTGGACATCAGTTATTAGGTCGCCATTATTGTTCTTACAGGAGTACACCCCGGTCTTGAAACCTTCCGTAAGTCGCCTTACTCTCTGGTAAAATTTTCGGGCATTCTTCTTGTCGGCCAGCATTTCAAGCTCTTCGCACTCACGTATTTCGGCCTCTCTCTTCTTATTGCGGCAAATACGTCTCGCTTCCCTCTTCCCTATAGCGGTCCCACATAGCGCGTGTTGCGCCCGATCGCAGCGTGGCCCTGTAGGCGGCATCTTTTTTCTCTGCAGCTTCCTGACACTCCTCATCGTACCAGTTGTTCTTTCGGGCTCGCTGAAATCCGACTACTTCTTCGGCGGCGATACTTAATGAGCGGGAAATGTGGTTCCACTGCTCGCATATGTCGGTTTGTTGAAGAGTGCTCTCTGATAGCAGGTGTGAGAGTCGAGTAGCGAAAGCGCTGGCTGTCTGTTGTGATTGCAGATTTTCGACGTTAAGCTTTCCTTGCATATTTGGGCGCACATTTTTTGCTGCACAGAGGCGGGTGCGTATCTTAGCTGCAACAAGATAGTGGTCCGAGTCGATGTTTGGGCCTCGGAGTGTGCGTACGCCTAAAACACTAGAAGCGTGCCTTCCGTCTATCATGACATGATCAATTTGGTTTCTCGTTTTTCGATCCGGAGACAGCCACGTAGCTTGATGAATCTTTTTATGCTGCATACTACCATGTTTCGGGCGCCGGCGAAGTCGATCAGCCTCAATCCGTTGTCGGACGTTTCGTCGTGTAGGCTGAATTTTCCGACGGTGGTTCCAAAGATCCCTTCTTTGCCCACCCTGGCATTGAAGTCGCCAAGCACGATTTTGATATCATGACGGGGGCAGCGCTCGTAAGTGCGCTCCAAGCGCTCATAGAAGAGATACTAGGATGCCTCATCCTTCTCTTCTGTCGGGGTATGGGCGCAGATGAGCGAGATGTTGAAGAATCTCGCTTTGATGCGCCTTGTGGCTAGACGCTCGTCCACCGGGGTGAACGACAGTACTCGACGACGGAGTCTCTCTCCCACCACAAATCCAACTCCGAATTTACATGGCAGCTATAGTAGACGTTGCAAGGCCCCAGACATTGCTGGCCTTGCCCCGTCCAACGCATTTCTTGGATGGCGGTGATGTCAGCTTTTGTCCTTACGAGGACATCAACCAGCCGGGCAGAGGCACCTTCCCCATTAAGGGTCCGGACATTCCAGGTGCATGCCCTCAAATCGTAGTCCTTTAAACATTTGCCGTGGTCGTCATCATAAGGGGGGGTCTCATCCGAGGCTTTGCCTTGCTTCTTCACTGGAAGTGGTTTTTACGTGGCGGGTCCCAAGCCCAGCGCACAACCCATTGCTGGGACGGGGGTGGTTTCGCAACCAAATACACGTTTATATAGCGAGCCGCTTGCTCCAAGCAGACACCCGCTTGCAGCCGCACCTACTGGTGAACAAGCGCTACAGACTTCAGTGAGCCCTTAAACCGAATAAGTCGGAATGGCCCCACCGAAGCTCCCTCTCTTTCTGCCGTGACCCAAGGCTCCACTCGGATTGGTTACCGCATCTCGCATATGGGTTGCTCACGTTGCCCAGAGTGCGCGAACGAGGAGTCGGGATTGAGTATAGCCATGCAACTGTAGTTGTGTTTTCGTATTCTCCAGCAACAAATATCCAGTAACTTGCCAGTAACCAATTTTCGGAGAGTAAGCCAATATTTACTCCCAATGAGTGAAATATGCAAGAAAGTACGAAAACGCAAAACAAGCAAGAAGTTGCTAGAACAGCTGATTAATTTGTTATTTTCCGATAAAATTTTCTAAGAAAACTAATATTTTCTATCTTATTATATATTTAAATAGGTTTATTTTGTCAATTGCCACCAGAGTGTCCAGATTTGGCGATTTCGCGCCAATTTGGCGATTTTTTTTTTGATATTTGCGCTTAAAAATTTAGGAAATCGCCATTGGCGATTTTTGGCGATTTTTCCCCATTAAATAATTTTTTCCGAATTATAAAAATATACAAAACTTAGTTTTCCACGATAATTTTACAGAAGAGGCTAATGAACTGCGTGATAAACTTGACTTAACAATCATATTAAAAGACTGTCAAAAATGTTTGGTCAACGTAATCGAAGAACTTTTGAAACGATTACCTAGTCAATTAAATACTTTAAAAAAAGCTTTGATTTTGTCACCAGAAAAGTGCGTGAATCACAAGATGGCGAGTTTCAGGGACCTGCCAATTCACTATTTAACTTTGAAGGAAAGAAACGCAGCGAAAACTGAATATTTAAATCTTTTAACTTTCCCACGGAAGAACCATTCCATCCGACTCTGCAGAATTTTGGATAATTGCTTACGGAGTGAAAACCGCAACAGGCAATAAAATGATTGGAAATATAAGTAAATTCATTTTATTAACCTTGCCGCACTCACATGCTTTATTGAGCGCGTTTTTTCCGTAATGATTCAACAAAAGCTAAGATTCGAAATAGGATGAGGTTGGAAAGCCTTAATTCAATATTTCGAATAAAGTGTTATATGAAGGCTAATAGTTTATACTGGAAAACGTTTCCAATATCAAACAGTATGTTATCAAGGTTGAGTAGCTCAATATATGACAACAACTGAAATGTATGCGTATTTTAAAGAAAATTTTTTGTACATCACTATTATATAAGTGATTTGTTTTATCTATTATTAACCCTTAATTAGGCGCATAAAGAAAATCACACAATTAGTCGCATGGGGTCCCCAGTGACCCCAATAAAGTGTTGAGAGAGTTTTCAAAATAAAAAAAGGAAGTGTGTATTAACAAAAATATTTAAAGTACTCTATTATCGTTAACTAAAAAAAGAAAAACATAATTTCGACTTCAAACTTTAAAAAATTTAAAACGTACTTCCGCCAAAAAATGTTACGTTAGTAGGCGCATGGGGTCAGCACTCAAGCGAGTAGCGACACATGTTCTGGCCGTGACTTATTTACGATGTTCTGGCCGTGACTTATTTACGTACCCCGCTGGGAGTTAGGAAGCTAGGCAGAGCGCGAGCACGCTCCAAGCACTTCAAGACATTTTTTTCCAACTTTGAATGACCTTGACCCCATGCGCCTAATTAAGGGTTAAATGTATTATATTCGTTTTTGGTTTTAAAAATTATATTATAACAAGATCTCATTTTTAAAATAAAAGATTTGTTAAATCGATTTCATGAATTTTATTAAAAAAGAAATTGGCGCTTTTTGGCGATTTTTTTTTCAGAAATTGAGCTTTTTTTTTAAACAACCTGGAGACTCTGATTGCAACTCTATAAGCACCACAAACAATTATTTTGTTAATGTGAATTACATTAAGCATCATGTCATCAACTGTGTTTCTTACTAGCAAATAGTTGCTAGTAAAAATTTATCCAGTAAAAATCCAGTAAAACTTGCAAGTTTAGCTGTCATTTTTGCTCTCTCAAGAGGGGAACTTTTGCTAGTTTCTTGCAAGCTTTTGCGTACGAAAACGACATGCAGTAAAAAACCAGTAAAATTAGTACTAGATTTACTGGATAGTGCGTACGCGAACAGGGCTTGTAACTGCATACCCAGAGCAACGACTACATATACCCCATTGCACTCCAAAATGCTTATATCAAGATATAAGAAGCCCACATAAATATTTCCACTGATATAAGTTATATCTAGCGACCAAAATGACAGCTGAACAGCAATAAATTTTATTCTGTGGAGACGGCCAGTAAAGAGAAAATTAGTAAAATGAGAATGGTAGTCGTCAAATCGACGAACATTGGTACACTGGGGTCAAGTCTTATCGTTAGGGACATTAGCGCACACAAGGGGTGGGTTTTGGGGTTCAAACCCCCCCTAAAGCTAATAACCTCAAATACAAACTCAAGGAAATTATAAGAAATATTTATTATAATTTCTGTTGCTTGAAAAAGCGCTTTGCTTTTGCTGTAAATTTTCATTAGGAAATAAATATACGAGCATTTTTTTCTTGAGAGCTGCAAGCTGATTTATGAAAATTTGGTAGAAGAAAATTTCTTTTCCATTTCTCGTCCGTCGTTTTATATGAATTTTTCGTTTTTCTTGAGAGTTCAGTTAATTTTTTCGCAACTCGAAATATTAAAAAAATTTAGCAATCGTGGAAAATCACCATCTATCGAAAACCAGAAACCAGAAATCGAAAAAATGAACATAAAAGTGCAAAAATTCATGGAATCAATAAATTTATTTTTACTGACTCTTTTTTAAAATTTTTTATTAGGTACTTTTGAAAGTTGGGCGCATCTTGAGTTTATAGAACTTTTTATTAAACAAGTAGTTTTTAAGGAAAGAACACAACCGACTTCAATTCTCATATACAAATTTAGGGGTACCGTTAATTTCTTCGTGATCCAATCATCGGATCTCTAAACCAAATTACGGGTACCATCTTTCCAATAAAAAAAGGATTATTGAAATCGGTTCACGTGGTAAAAAGTTATGTATTCCGGCGAATTGATAACCTCCCCTTTTTTGAAGTCGGTTAAAAGTGTTTGAGTTCTGTTAATCTTATGTAAATAAAATGCAGTTTATGAATTTTAAAACGTTTATTTATTTATTACATACTGTACATAAAACCTGCATAAATGTATTTTTAAGAGCGTATTATCAAGCAAATTTTCAGTATTTTCCGGTGATATATCTTTAGAAATATAAAACCCCCCTAAAATATATTCCTGGGTGCGCCCCTGGTTAGGGATAAAACGATACCATGGAAGTATCGATACCTGCACTTAGAAGTAGCATCGAAAGAAAGTACAGTATATTTTGCTTTGCTGCCTTTATGCTTAAGTGCACATTTAAGATGCCTACCCCAAAATGCACATCAGCGGCATTATTTTAAACATTTATAAGGAAACTGCTCCGATAGATGCATTCAGCATACTTGGATATTAGCTATACCTGCCTTAAAAATTTGCAACTATTATCAATTATCAAAGAAAGCATTACGTTTACCTGCACTGGTTCTAAACTTACCCTAATTTTACAAGCTTTTATTTATTTTGGTCATCTCGCAGAACAATGAAAACGGCTATCATTTTATATAGTTATCAATTATATAAATAGGCAATCATGTTTCCTTTACACCCCTTTTACGGCTAAACTATACTTCTAAGGACCAATTATATATCATTAGAAAGGTACTTTGATGCTGATGAGCAGGCAATTTTTAAAATTTCAAATTAGTTTAAAATAGAGCGAAAAAATCAATTCAAAAGTTGCACCAATACTAATGCCGTACATGTACATGGTTGGGGCGGAAATGCCTACTAAATGTATGCTTTAATATTGATACTGCATTAAAGAAACGTGCTAAGCAGCAGTTTAGGAATAAGATGTATGTATGTATATACATGAATAGATTAGACTCAAAGAAGGAAGAAGGTAAAGTTGAGTATGGAGAAGAAGAAAGGGATAAATATAGAAACTATATAAAAAAAAGAGTAAAGAAACCTAAATATAAAGACAAAGAGGAAGGAAAATTTAACAACCTAACCTAATAACAATGGTCGGGGTGGATATGTAAATGAAGAAAAGAATGGACATATTAAGATCAGGATAAAGGAAAAGATAAAGATGAAGACCAATACGAGGAAGAAGATGAAGATGAAGATGAAGATCAAAATCAAGATAAAGATAAAGATCAAGATCAAGATCAAGATCAAGATCAAAATCAAGATGAAGATAAAGATGAAGATGAAGATGAAGATCAAGATCAAGATCAAGATCAAAATCAAGATGGAGATCAAGATCAAGATCAAGATCAAGATCAAGATCAAGATCAAGATCAAGATCAAGATCAAGATCAAGATCAAGATCAAGATCAAGATCAAGATCAAGATCAAGATCAAGATCAAGATCAAGATCAAGATCAAGATCAAGATCAAGATCAAGATCAAGATCAAGATCAAGATCAAGATCAAGATCAAGATCAAGATCAAGATCAAGATCAAGATCAAGATCAAGATCAAGATCAAGATCAAGATCAAGATCAAGATCAAGATCAAGATCAAGATCAAGATCAAGATCAAGATCAAGATCAAGATCAAGATCAAGATCAAGATCAAGATCAAGATCAAGATCAAGATCAAGATCAAGATCAAGATCAAGATCAAGATCAAGATCAAGATCAAGATCAAGATCAAGATCAAGATCAAGATCAAGATCAAGATCAAGATCAAGATCAAGATCAAGATCAAGATCAAGATCAAGATCAAGATCAAGATCAAGATCAAGATCAAGATCAAGATCAAGATCANCATGAGCATGAACATGAACATGAACATGAACATGAACATAAGCATGAACATGAACATGAAATTGAACATGAACATGAAAATGAACATGAACATTAACTTGAACATGAACATGAACTTGAACATGAACATGAACATGAACATGATCATGAACATGAACATGAACACGAGCATGAACATGAACATGAACATGAATATGAACATTAACTGGCACATGAACATGAACATGATCATAACATGAACTCGAACATGAACATGAACATGAACAAGAACATGAACATGAAAATGAACATGAAAATGAACATGAACATGAACATGAATATGAAGATGAAAGGATTTTTAATTTCTAGAAGTTGTAAATAAAAGTATTGTTATTTGAGCAAGAAATAGGTTTTATTTATAAGCAACACCAAAAACATCATTAGAGATTTCAGAGTCATCCCAGTTCAATGGTGTCAAGCCATCGACCAATATTGATATTGTATTGTGTAGCGCTGCGCATGCACATATTCACCCCCAATTGTATGTAGCTTCAAACCCATTCCAACTTTAAGGAAATACACTCTTCCAAAAACCAAAGTTTCCACAGTATTTCTCGTTTGAATTTGGCTTTTGTTATACTCTTTTTGCGGAGTTGAATTTGGTGTTAAAGATGGCGTTAAAAGCACATTCTTATACACCAAATAAAAGTGGTGCTTAAGGAAAGTTTAATGAAATTGTTTGTATGGTAAACTCCGAGTTTAAGAGTAGAGTTTAGCATTAAACTCCAAAATGGCCCATAAACTCGAGTTTGTGGCTCAATGAGAACGTAGTATTACACATATTATTTAAATTTCTCCAAATTAAAAAGTTACTCACCATTTTATTGGTGAAGCGAAAGATTTTATGAAAAAAGTGTGACTTCACAGAGGTCAAAAAAGCTGAAACTAAAAATTAGCCCTGTTCGCGTACGCACTATCCAGTAAATCCAGTGCTAATTTCACTGGTTTTTTACTAGATGTCGTTTTCGTACGCAAAAACTTGCACGAAACTAGCAAAAGTGGGGAAATTAAGAGAGCAAAAATGACAGCTGAACTTGCAAGTTTTACAGGATTTCTACTGGATAAATTTTTACTAGCAACTATTTGCTAATAAGAAAAACAGCTGATGGCATGATGCTTATGTAATTTACATTACCAAAATAATTGTTTGTGGTGCTTTTAGAGTTGCAATTGACAAAATAAACCTATTTAAATATATAATAAGGTGGAAAATACTAGTTTTCTAAGAAAATTGCATCGGAAAATAACAAATCAATCAGCTGTTCATGAAACTAGCAACTTCTTGCTTGTTTTGCGTTTTCGAACTTTCTTGCATATTTCACTCATTGGGAGTAAATATTTGGCTTACTCTCCGAAATTTGGTTACTGGCAAGTTACTGGATATTTTTTGCTGGAGAATACGAAAACACAACTATTAACGAATATCCGCTACTTCTTATTTCATAGATATATGTGTACATATGTATGCATGTGTGTGTCTAACGCCGCGATTCCATTGGACAATGCTGTCAAGACAATAAAGAAATATATACATATTAGCTGTGAAAAACGCTGGTAATTGTCTCCGTGGCGTAGTCGTCCTGACAATAATTAAGCCAATTCATTTTGAGCAAAATGTCGAACGTGAACGTTGAATTATAAGTTGCAGAAATACGCATTCCGCGCGTGCTATTTGAGCTAAAAGCTAAAAAATAATAAAATTATGGTTTAAAACTAAAACCTCGCTATTAAAACTTCCATTCGTACTGCCTCCAGGTTACTTTAAGAACGGAAGCTTAAAGCAATTCAAATTCGTACTGTCATCAGGCATGTAATTGAGAATGGAAATCGCTGCAACTTTTAGGCGCATCAATATTACCTACATAGTTACATCCCGAGCTAATAGAAGCGAGGTAATAAAAAAGAAGAGACAAAGGGCCTGTTCGAGGCACGTAATAAAAGCGGCAATACTGCAGCACTTATGAAAATTTGCAATACTGTTGCAACTTTCCAACTGATAAAACGTTGCTAGAAATTCACACCGAACATGATGCTTTAATACTGAGCGCAACACTGCGGTTGTGATTGCATCTCGAACAAGCCCAAAATTACATACACATCAAGGCGCATCCATACAATGTGGTGGCAATTGCATATAAGTAAAAGTCCCGTGTATTTTGTTATTGCTTTTTGGTACAGGAGGATGTCAAAACGAAAGGGAATAGGAGATAATTTTCGTCATTTCGTTTTGTGGACATCCTAAAGTTGCGCCACTTCGTCTTGGATGACATTCTCCTGTACTAGTGTAGAGACAAAAATGTCCAATCAGTCAATTGATGCGCCTTGATACACATCAGCGTTTCTTTAATTATTATAGTTTTTTTTTATGAATTTCTCTTCTTTCTTGCACAAGACGTCAAAATTATTGTTTGCATACGTCAAATCATTGTCCGATTTACGGTCTTCAAAATAATCAAGACAACGATTGAGACAATTGAAGAACTATGCATGTATGTATTAGTAAAAAAGTGTGCATGTATTGCTATTGTCATGACCAGGGAACGGATTTTATGGAAATTGCCTTTTTTTCTGCTAAAGAGATATAGTATATTCGATTAAGAATGTCCACGATTTAGCTTTCCCTGATTCCATATATACATATTTGATGTTGCCTTTTTTAAGATATTTGCCTTTTTTTGCCTTTTCTACCTTTAAAAAAGTGATAATAGCATTTACAATTTTTTTTTTAAGATTAGAAAATATACACATGCCCATGCGGCTTATAGAAGCGCAAGGACCTCTTGCCAAATTGGTGTTGGCGAAATTCAAAGCCGTTTTCTCAGCTAACGGAGGCTTGGTGACAATAACGGGTGTAGATAAAATTGTAAAGGGCGAGGAAAGCGCCCTTATTCCTGATAATATGAACGTTTCAAACGTTCCATATTTAAATTGGGCTCCACTTGTATCATCGAATGAAAATGCTGCCAGAAAACTTCAAAATGCATCTTGTGGTTCAATGTTACTACAACTATGTATACCGATAAAAGCTTTATGAGTTAGAAACTCGAGAGGATAAAATAGTCAAAGATTCAAAGTACAAATTTTTCATATAATGAAACTAGTTCATAGTTTTTCTTTTTTTACTTGTAATATAAGCATTTCTAAAATAAATCTATTTTTTTATTGTTCTTATTTTGCTTTTTTTTGCAATACCTAGTGCCTTTTCCTGCCTTTTTTGCTATTTTGTTTTGCCTTTTTGGCAATACCTAGTGCCCTTTCCTACCTTTTTCGCTATTTTATTTTGCCTTTTCCAGCCTATTTCGTTATTATATTTTGACTTTTTTATAGGTTTTTAGGTCCTAAAAATCCGTTCCCTGGTCATGACAGTATTGTCCGGTGTAAACCCTAAGTAAATGAAGAGTACAGCGGTCGTCAAATATAACGAATCTTATGTTGTGCGCCTAATTCGTAAAATCGAAAAATTCGATTAATCGAGTGATTTTTTTACTTGTATCCCCAATAAAATAAATGAGTGCATTCAATTTTTAAAGAATGTGGTATTTAATTCAACGGCAACGAAATTCGAACATTTTATTTATTTCGTAGAGAAAGTCTTCAATTCAGGGGTAGCAATCCCAAATAAGCGATAAACGGTGTTTACATGGGCAATTAGTTGAATCAAAAGTTGGCAGCATTTGAAGCGATTAGTTGAAAGGCCGTCCACACCAGCTGATTGTTGATTTCAACGAAAAGTTGCCTGTAAAATCACCTCATGTAAACACCATATTTTTCAAAGCTTCCTATTCTAGTTAATTAATGTAGAATACGAGATGCCTCCCCAAGATACATTTCATATAAAAACAGTTACACTACCGATAAAACACTATTAATTTAGGCACCTTAAATTATTAATACACAAATAATTGCTATATGTACGTCCAGAGGGTCAATTTCCGTTCAGCGTTATCGTGAACTGAAGTGAAGAGTATAAAATTAACTCCGAGATAAATGCGGTGTAAGGGCCGTTTGCACTATGTCTAGTGAACGCTAACTGGAGGTACATATGTACATCCTTCAGTTAAGCACATCGCCTGCTTTATCGATCACTTCTTATAGGCTGGGTGTCGATAACGATGTTTATCACTAGTCCCCAGGTAAACATCGTTACCGACGTTACTGACTCCATGCATATAACATTGTGTCGACAACGTCCGTAATGATGTCTAGCTGGAGATTATAGCCAGTTATGCATACTTGCACTGCTATACCATTTTTCCGTAAAAGCAAAACCACACAGAATTCTACATGCGTTGCGTTGGGTAACCGCTTACACGCAAAGCCCATTTAACAGATTCTTATGTGACAACTCTCATGCATAACTGGGCTATTAGGGCCATTTTCACCATCTCTGGTTAACACTAATCCCCAGTTAAACATCGTTACCGACGGTACTGACTCCATTCATTTAACATTGGGTCGGTAACAATGTTTAACTGGCGATTAGTGTTAACCAGAGATGGTGACAACGGCCCTTGGTGTTAACCAGAGATGGTGAAAACGGTTAAACATCGTTATCGACGCTACCGACACCTGATATTTGCATGGAGTCGAAAACGTCGATAACGATGTTAATTAATGATTATTCTGCACGTTACCGAAGCTTTATTACCACACAATGTTACCAGTTCTTGTCACCGCGATTCTAGGTACGTTGGTAATGCAGTTAAAATATTCAGCAATTCAGCTATGAAAATTCTGGCATTGCATATTTCACGGGGCAATATTTTGTTACCTGTCGGCCGCTGTGGTGTAGTGATAAGCAGTGCGGGCTTCCACTCATCAGTACCTGGGTTCAAGCCCTAGTCAAAGCAATATCGCAAAAAAAATATAGAAAAAGGTTTTATCTTAACAGCGGTCGTCCCTCGGCAGGCAATGGCAAACCTCCGAGTGTATTTCTGCCAAGAAAAACAGCTTCTCATAAAAATACAATCGCCGTTCGGAGTGCGGAGCTCCCTCCGCTTTGTGTGACAACATCAAGGCGCACGCCACAAATCAGAGGAGAAGCTCGGCCAAACACTAATATATGTGTAAGCGCCAATCTATTATTATTATTATTATTATTATTATTATTATTATTATTATTATTAATATTTTGTTACCAGCTTATGATATGGTAACAAAATTTATCCGTTACAAGAGTACACAGAATGCGAAAAGGGTTTTACAATTGAAAGGAACTTTATTTACAAACTGTTTTGTAACCGGTAAATTAAGTTCCTCTCAATTTTTATTTCGCAGGTGGTGATTGGAAGTCGGTTATTGTTTAGCGTGATTCCGCGACGTTCTGCGGCGAGATTTCGTGCAACAGAAAGCGGATTTCCCACATAGTTATTTCATTTAGCGCCACCTATGTTTCACAAAAGTGACGTGTTTTTATGTAGACCGTAAACAGAGAACGTATTTAAATGAGAAGGCGCATTTCCAGTGACCGTTTTTGTTCTTCGAAATTTTTGAGTTGTCGTCGAGGAAATATACCACTCGTCAACAAAATTTACCACTCGTCGACGGAATGCCGGCTGCCCACGCACGCCACAGATTTTCAATTCCACCAGTCTTCGACGAAATTTACCATAGTGAAAAGCAAAATGAAAAATAAGAACGAAAATGAAAAGAGAAACAGAAATCTAATAAGCACTGGTGTCAGATCAAAACAAAAACTAAAATAAAAATGGAAGTCAGAACGACAAGTGTGGAGAATGACGCAGTAAACGGGAAAAGGAACGGGTTTTTGTACATTTGCTTGCTTGCCGAAAATATGAATATTTGCATTAAATCGATTTGGTCATTGCAAATTTGTCGAAAGAGGTCAAAATATTGCCTTAGAGAATCTTATAAATTTAGCTGAAATAGAAAAATTCAGAAATGTTTGCAAAAATCATCGCCTAAAGTCATGTAAAATCGGCTTTTTTTGTAAAAAGTTACATAGCTACTATTTTATTATAATTTACTTAAACATATGTATGTATATTTACTTATGCACAAACACATACCTACGTACATATTTTCGGCAAGCAAGCAAATGTACAAAAACCCACTCCTTTCCCCGTTTACCGCGTCATTCTCCACACTTGTCGTCCTGACTTGCATTTTTATTTTAAAGTAGCAAGTGCCTGGCTTGCTTCGCGACGTCCTATAAGAACTTTTGCGTTGACCAATACAAAAATAGTGTTGTAATGCAAAAACGGTTTGTAATGTAAAAATTATTAGTTTAGGTTGAAAAGACTGAAGAGCAGAACCTTGCTAAGAGCTCTTATTTCCACTGTGAGATATCTGCAAGTATTGCAAGGTTTGCCGAAAGTGCGTAATCTTCTATAATACTCCTGTTCCACAGGATGAAGGAATCTTCCCATTCAAACGGGGTCATTAATATTCCTACTGTTTTCTCTCTAATTCAGCACACTTCTTATTGATATACCCGTTGATATGCCTAGGATATCTGTGGAGCATAAACAGTTTTGCGCTTCTATGTATGCATATTTAAAGAATGGGGTTTTATTAAGTCATCTAAAATGTAAATTTGTAGAGAGGCATCTTAATATCATGATTTCAGCGCCATTTATGTTTTGGGTCCATTTTTTTTTGCAGAAGCACTTCTTGTCATAAAGTTAATACCCGTTAATTCAGGTCATACTATAAAGACGGGTTCTCTAAATATCTCGACTCCCGCGCCATCTGTCGGCACAATTTTTTTGCAAAAGTATATTATGCGGTGCAGAACGGAATTTCAAATGTGACGTATGATTCCGAAGTTATGGCTAATTAAAACTTTCGCACCTATAGGATGAGCCACGGCCCTTTTACAAAAGTATATCTACTTTACAATAAGCATCTACCATAGCTATTTATGTATGTCAACACACTAAATTTCAAAGTCATGTGACTTACGGTTTCGAAGTTATAGCTGATTAAAAATGTCACTCGTATGGGAGGTGCTACGCCCCCTTGTCCGATATCATTTTTTTGTTCCTTAGGTTACGTCCGAGGTCACTCTATACATCCTAGATAAAGTCCGAAGAAAATCCATTCAGTAGTTCCGGAGATTAGTGAGTTCAAACAGACAAACAATCTACAGTTTTATTATAGTATAGATTATTATTATTATTGGTTTATAAAACATATTCTGACAAACATATTCTGAGCGTTCAGAATATATGAGTCTGAAAGGAGTCCTAGGTGGGTAAGAAATATGAGCTTCATAAACAAAAAATGTGTGACTCTTATATGAATATTTTAGGAGTTATAAATGATCCAAGTTAGGAGTCGGCACTTTGTGGCTATATAAAAACAATAAAGATTCGAAATTTATATCTAAACTTGTTTATACAGAAATTGAAAATATTTAGAAAACAAAAAATATACAAAATTTAGCTGCAGCTGCTGCTATTAAATGTATGTTGGAATGTTTATACGAACTGAGGTATGTATACATACAAGTGTATAGTATTTGAAGTTCAATAAGAGTTGAAAAACAAGTAAGAGCAGCGCTGTCTTCGGCTATGCCGAAGGCTTCATACCTTTCACGAACATCTGCAAATTTTACTTTGACAGATTACTGCTTTTGAATACATCTGCATACATCGATAGAGGAGTTACATACTTATATAAAAAATCGCATCTAAACAATCAGAGGTATGGAAGATATACTTTATATGACACCAATCTAAGTGATTTTCACCGCTATGTGATCGGTATGTAAACCGGTAACACAATTTATTGGGTTTAGTCTTCTACATAAAGGAGATATATGCCAAAAACTGGTATCGGAACAATCAGTGCTATAGGAGATAAAGCTTATACAGCATAGATTTTGA